>NC_052156.1:2748955-2787313 GCF_902713615.1 Scyliorhinus canicula
TGTCCCCATCAAACACTCCCAGGGCAGGTACAGCACGGGGTTTAGATACAGAGTAAAGCTCCCTCTACACTGTCCCCATCAAACACTCCCAGGACAGGTACAGCACGGGGTTAGATACAGAGTAAAGCTCCCTCTACACTGTCCCCATCAAACACTCCCAGGACAGGTACAGCATGGGGTTAGATACAGAGTAAAGCTCCCTCTAGACTGTCCCCATCAAACACTCACAGGACAGGTACAGCACGGGGTTAGATACAGAGTAAAGCTCCCTCTACACTGTCCCCATCAAACACTCCCAGGACAGGTACAGTCACGGGGTTAGATACAGAGTAAAGCTCCCTCTACACTGTCCCCATCAAACACTCCAGGACAGGTACAGCACAGGGGTTAGATACAGAGTAAAGCTCCCTCTACACTGTCCCCATCAAAACACTTCCAGGACAGGTACAGTACGGGTTAGATACAGAGTAAAGGTCCCTCTACACTGTCCCCATCAAACACTCCAGGACAGGTACAGCACGGGGTTAGATACAGAGTAAAGCTCCCTCTGCCACTGCCCCATCAAACACTCCCAGGACAGGTACAGCACGGGGTTAGATACAGAGTAAAGCTCCCTCTACACTGTCCCCATCAAACACTCCCAGGACAGGTACAGTCACGGGGTTAGATACAGAGTAAAGCTCCCTCTACACTGTCCCCATCCAACACTCCAAGGACAGGTACAGCACGGGGTTAGATACAGAGTAAAGCTCCCTCTACACTGTCCCCATCAAACACTCCCAGGACAGGTACAGCACGGGGTTAGATACAGAGTAAAGCCCCCTCTATACTGTCCCCATCAGACACTCCCAGGACAGGTACAGCATGGGGTTAGATACAGAGTAAAGCTCCCTCTACACTGTCTCCATCAAACACTCCCAGCACGGGGTTAGATACAGAGTAAAACTCCCTGTACACTGTCTCCATCAACACTCCCAGGACAGGTACAGCACGGGTTAGATACAGAGTAAAGCTCCCTCTACACTGTCCCATCAGACACTTCCCAGGACAGCTTACAGCACGGGGTTAGATACAGAGTAAGCTCCCTCTACACTGTCCCCATCAAACACTCCCAGGACAGGTACAGCACGGGGTTAGATACAGAGTAAAGCTCCCTCTACACTGTCCCCATCAAACACTCCCAGGACAGGTACATCACAGGGTTAGATACAGAGTAAAGCTCCCTCTACACTGTCCCCATCAACACTCCCAGGACAGGTACAGCACGGGGTTAGATACAGAGTAAAGCTCCCTCTACACTGTCCCCATCAAACACTCCCAGGACAGGTACAACACAGAGTTAGACAGAGTAAAGCTCCCTCTACACTGTCCCCATCAAACACTCCCAGGACAGGTACAGCATGGGGTTAGATACAGAGTAAAGCTCCCTCTACACTGTCCCCATCAAACACTCCCAGGACAGGTACAGCACGGGGTTAGATACAGAGTAAAGCTCCCTCTACACTGTCCCCATCAAACACTCCCAGGACAGGTACAGCACGGGGTTAGATACAGAGTAAAGCTCCCTCTACACTGTCCCCATCAAACACTCCCAGGACAGGTACAGCACGGGGTTAGATACAGAGTAAAGCTCCCTCTACACTGTCCCCATCAAACACTCCCAGGACAGGTACAGCACGGGGTTAGATACAGAGTAAAGCTCCCTCTACACTGTCCCCATCAAACACTCCCAGGACAGATACAGCACGGGGTTAGATACAGAGTAAAGCTCCCTCTACACTGTCCCTATCAAACACTCCCAGGACAGGTACAGCACGGGGTTAGATACAGAGTAAAGTTCCCTCTACACTGTCCCCATCAAACACTCCCAGGACAGGTACAGCACGGGGTTAGATACAGAGTAAAGTTCCCTCTACACTGTCCCCATCAAACACTCCCAGGACAGGTACAGCACGGGGTTAGATACAGAGTAAAGCTCCCTCTACACTGTCCCCATCAAACACTCCCAGGACAGGTACAGCACGGGGTTAGATACAGAGTAAAGCTCCCTCTACACTGTCCCCATCAAACACTCCCAGGAAGGTACAACACGAGTTAGACAGAGTAAAGCTCCCTCTACACTGTCCCCATCAAACACTCCCAGGACAGGTACAGCATGGGGTTAGATACAGAGTAAAGCTCCCTCTACACTGTCCCCATCAAACACTCCCAGGACAGGTACAGCACGGGGTTAGATACAGAGTAAAGCTCCCTCTACACTGTCCCCATCAAACACTCCCAGGACAGGTACAGCATGGGGTTAGATACAGAGTAAAGCTCCCTCTACACTGTCCCCATCAAACACTCCCACACGAACCATCCTTCCCCACTTTGGAATTATGTGTGACTCCAGACCCACACCGACAAGGTTCAGATTGAACTGCCCCCTGAAGTGGCTCAACAAGCCCTTGAATTTATTTCCAAAAGATGATCAATGTTTGGAGGAGGCAAATCACCACAATCTTCCCAGAGCAACGAGGAATAAGTAATCGTGAGCCAAGCCGGGAATCGAACCTGGAAGCGATGAAGCAACTGTGCTAACCACTGTGCTACCGTGCTGCCCAGAGAATATTGGGCCTCGTCCAACAGGCTGCTGCTGTGGACAAGCAACTAACTAAGTCCTTTGGAAGGAAAGCTGGACCAGTTTCTCGCAGAGTGGAGATTACAGGCATCATTTAACCACCGCATTGCGCCCGGTATAAATCTGGGCGCGCCGGTTAAATAGTGGGAAAGGTTAAAATCGAGGTTCGAGCCAGGTGTTGCTCCCAATGGTAAGTTCCAGATCAGTCAAATATGGCAAAATATATCATAAACCCTCATTTTCATTAATTTCCATGTGATAAGCAAGTTTGAAGTTTCCCGGGAATTAACCGGCTCCCAAGCGAGAAATGAGGCGGCCGTCGGTTCGTACCCTCTTTTAAAACCACTAAGCTGGCACGGTTGGTGCTGAGGGGACGCGAGGAGCCATTTCCATTTCTGACCAGCAGCTTAAGGGAACTGGTTCCAGGTCAGGGGTCGCCCCTAGGTCCTGGGCGAGAGTGAGTGGGGGGGGGGCGGGGGGGGGGGGGGGGGGGGGGGGGGGTGTTCTGGGGCTTTTCAACCATGAGGCCTTCAAGCCATCTTTAAATATTGTTGAGACCCAATACAGGAGCCCAGCTGCTGCCTGTCGGTCCCCACCAAACACTTCCACGACAGAGCCTTGCTCTTGATGCTATGCTGGTTATTCGTGGGCAGCACGGTAGCAAAGTGGTTAGCACTGTTCCTTCACAGCTCCAGGGACCCGGGTTCGATTCCCAGCCCGGGCACTGTCTGTGTGGAGTCTGCACGTTCTCCCCGTGTCTGCGTGGGTTCCCTCCGGGTGCTCCGGTTTCCTCTCACAGTCCAAAGATGTGCAGGTTAGGTAGATTGGCAACGCTAAATTGCCCTTAGTGCCCAAAAAGGTTGGGTGGGGTTACTGGGTTATGGGGATAGGGTGGAGGTGTGGGCCTGGGTAGGGAGCTCTTTCCAAGACCCGGTGCAGACTCGATGGGCCAAATGGCCTCGATGGGCCAAATGGCCTCCTTCTGCACTGTATATTCTATGATCTATGCTTAAGGTCACTTTAACTCCCTTTGACTGTGAGCAGCCTCTTGCTTCACAGCTGAAGGCTATTGCTGATGAGGAATTGGCCTTGTTGGTTGCGAGAGCACGTCACAGCTGCAGGTTGTGTTTGCTGCTTGTTCCAGCTGGTGGCTGCAGATGCCTGGAGGCTGCTGTTGCTGATTCCTTTCCTGTAGTTGGAAAGAAGGACAATGTTTTCTAAGATACCTGAGTCCTGGAACACGGGCTCAGGAGGACGTATGGGTCCAGAAAGCAATCCGGTTTGAAGCTAGAAGACGCTGCGGGATCTGGTGCGCGACATTGATCCAAATGGGCCACCTGATGGCACCGTTGAGGAAATGCTTTTGCAGATTGCTGATGCTTTTGTTGCTGGTGTGGAGAGTGCTGCGTGTAACTGGCGTGTCACCTCAGGTTAAACACGCGGGAAGGATGTTCAGCTGGACCCTCAGTGCCGGTGGAATATGTGGATTTGGTTGCGGTGATATTGGGCCGTGTGGGAGGGGCCGGCACAGCTGCAGCTCCTGGGCGGAGAATGGCTCTGATACGGGAACAAGTCACACATCGATAGACAGATCATTTCTATGACAAAGGTCTGGAGAGGATAACACATTCCCAGCCTCATCCTCCGTTTCTGTGAAGGAAGCTGCGAGGGGTGATACCGTGTGTTTGTTTATTTTGTGAAAATGAGCTGATATAGCTTTGTATCGGTACCAGTATGGAACGGTGACGTTTCCTTGTTGTTTACTAGTTAGCGTGTGATGAGACCATCAATTCACAAGACACATGGTTGGAAGGGTAGGCCACTGTGAAGATTAATGTGGCAGAGGCTTCACATGTTTGGATTTTTATCCGTTTCTTTCCTGTCTCCCAGGAGACTTGGGGTTGAGAGTTTGAATTCTGGTGACTATGGTTGCAGTGGGTGTGGTCAGGTAGGGTCTGCAGGGGGTCCTTTACACACCCAGATTGTCTGTACCTTCGGAATAACTCCAGTGATCCCAGAAATTTCCACCTGTCCCCGGAAAGTCGACATTCCAGAGTTCTGGATTCCTTACCCTGACACGACAGCCCAGGATTTCCCCAGTAACCTTCGCTGCATTCTGAGCAGGTCTGACCTCCAAATCCTGGACGGCACTCGCACTGACCTGTGAACTGAACCACATGAATGGAAGTCAGCAACATGGACAACCCAGGGAGACAGTCATTGTTACAGTGGGGAGCGGGAGCGAGGGAGTAAGGGTGGGAGGGAGCAAGGGAGGGAGGGAGCGATGGGTGGGAGGGTGGGAGGGAGCGAGGGTGGGAGGGTGGGAGGGAGCGAGCGTGGGAGGGTGGGAGGGAGCGAGGGAGGGAGGGAGGGAGGGAGCGAGGGAGGGAGGGAGCGAGGGAGGGAGGGAGCGAGGGAGGGAGGGAGCGAGGGGGGAGGGGGAGCCGAGGGTGAGGGAGGGAGCGAGGGTGGGAGGGAGCGAGGGTGGGAGGGAGCGAGGGGTGGAGGGGAGCGAAGGGAAGGAGGGATGTGAGCGAGGGAGGGAGTGAGTGTGGAAGGGAGGGATGGAGTGAGCGAGGGAGGGAGGGAGTGAGGGAGGGAAGGGAGGGATGTGAGCAAGGGAGGGGAGGGACGTGAGCGTGGAATGGAGGGAGGGAGGGAGCGAGGGTGGGAGGGAGCGAGGGTGGAGGGAGCGAGGGTGGAGGGAGGAGGGAGGGAGGGAGCGAGGGAGGGACGGAGCGAGGGAGGGAGGGAGGGAGCGAGGGAGGGAGGGAGCGAGGGTGGGAGGGAGCGAGGGTGGGAGGGAGCGAGGGTGGGAGGGAGCGAGGGTGGGAGGGAGCGAGGGAAGGAGGGAGTGAGCGAGGGAGGGGAGTGAGCGTGGAAGGGAGGGAGGGAGTGAGGGAGGGAGGGAGGGAGTGAGGGAGGGAGGGAGGGAGTGAGCAAGGGAGGGAGGGAGTGAGCGTGGAATGGACGGAGGGAGTGAGGGAGGGAGGGAGGGAGTGAGGGAGGGAGGGAGGGAGTGAGGGAGAGAGCGAGGTTGGGGGAAGCGAGGGTGGGGGGAGCGAGGGAGGGAGGGAGCAAGGGAGGGAGGGGGGAGTGAGCGTGGAATGGACGGAGGGAGTGAGGGAGGGAGGGAGGGAGTGAGGGAGGGAGGGAGGGAGTGAGGGAGAGAGCGAGGTTGGGGGAAGCGAGGGTGGGGGGAGCGAGGGAGGGAGGGAGCAAGGGTGGGGGAAGCGAAGGTGGGAGGAGCGAGCGTGGGAGTGAGGGAGGCAACGAGCGAGGGAGGGAGGGAGCGAGGGTGGGGGAGCGAGGGAGGGAGGGGAGCGAGGGAGGGAGGGAGGCAATAAGCGAGGGTGGGAGGGAGCGAGGGAAGGAGGGAGCGAGGGAGGGAGGGAGCGAGGGAGGGAGTGAGGGAGGCAATGAGCGAGGAGGGAGGGAGCGAGGTTGGGGGAGCGAGGGTGGGGGGAGCGAGGGAGGGAGAGAGCGAGGGAGGGAGTGAGGGTGGGAGCGAGCGAGGGTGGAGGGAGCGAGGGTGGGAGGGGAGTGAGGGTGGGGGAAGCGAGGGTGGGAGCGAGCGAGGGTGGGAGGGAGCGAGGGTGGGAGGGAGCGAGGGTGGGAGGGAGCGAGGGAAGGAGGGAGCGAGGGTGGGAGGGAGCGAGGGAGGGAGGGAGGCAAGGGTGGGAGGGAGTGAGGGTGGGAGGGAGCGAGGGGGGGAGGGAGCGAGGGAGGGACGGAGCGAGGGTGGGGGAGCGAGGGTGGGAGGGAGCGAGGGTGGGGGGGAGCGAGGGTGGGAGGGAGCGAGGGTGGGAGGGAGCGAGGGAGGGAGCGAGGGTGGGAGGGAGTGAGGGTGGGAGGGAGCGAGGGTGGGAGGGAGCGAGGGAGGGAGGGAGGTGAGCATGGAAGGGAGGGAGGGAGTGAGGGAGGGAGGGAGGGGATGTGAGTGAGCGAAGGGAGGGAGGGAGGGAGTGAGGGAGGGAGGGTGTGAGGGAGGGAGGGAGTGACGGAGGGAGGGAGTAAGCATGGAAGGGAGGGAGGGAGTGAGGGAGGGAGTGATCATGGAAGGGTGGGAGGGAGGGTGTGTGGAAGGGAGGGAGGGAGTGAGGGAAGGAGGGACTGAGCGTGGAAGGGAGGGAGGGAGGGATCGAGGGAGTGAGGGAGTGAGCGAGGGAGTGAGCGAGGGAGGGAGTGAGCATGAAAGGAAGGGAGTGAGGAAGGAAGGGAGTGAGGGAGGGAGGGAGTGAGGGAGGGAGTGAGCATGGAAGGAAGGGAGTGAGGGAGCGAGGGAGGGTGTGAGTGAGGGAGTGAGCGAGGGAGGGAGTGAGCATGGACGGATGGGAGTGAGGAAGGAAGGGAGTGAGGGAGGGAGGGAGTGAGGGAGGGAGTGAGCATGGAAGGAAGGGAGTGAGGGAGCGAGGGAGGGTGTGAGTGAGGGAGTGAGTGAGGGGCATGGGTATTGGGGATCTGAGTGGAAATATCAATCCCTGTGTCAGGAATTTATTCTGTGGAGATGCCGGCGTTGGACTGGGGTGAGCTCGTGTTTGAATCAAACCTGTTGGACATTAACCTGGCGTTGTAAGACTTCTTACTGAGGAATTCATTCATTTGTGAATCATTTTCCCGCCGGCTGGCCAACCTGCTTTAAACAACTTGCCCTTCAACCTGGAGAAGGGTCAATTTCAACGTCCCCTGGGGAAGCTAAAATCATCCTCAATACATCAGGTGGGGCTCACTCACTGGATCACTGTTACCTTGGGGTTAGAAGATCCCAGGAGTCCCACATCAAGGTTGACATTCCCAGCACAGGCTGTGGGCGGGGGGGGGGGGGAGGGGTCTGCACTGTTGCAGGGTTGCTGAGGGAGTGCTGCACTGTTGCAGGGTTGCTGAGGGAGTGCTGCACTGTTGCAGGGTTGCTGAGGGAGTGCTGTGCTGTCAGAGGGTTGCTGAGGGAGTGCTGCACTGTTGCAGGGTTGCTGAGGGAGTGCTGCATTGTTGCAGGGTTGCTGAGGGAATGCTGCACTGTTGCAGGGTTGCTGAGGGAGTGCTGCACTGTTGCAGGGTTGCTGAGGGAGTGCTGCACTGTTGCAGGGTTGCTGAGGGAGTGCTGCACTGTTGCAGGGTTGCTGAGGGAGTGCTGCACTGTTGCAGGGTTGCTGAGGGAGTGCTGCATTGTTGCAGGGTTGCTGAGGGAGTGCTGCACTGTTGCAGGGTTGCTGAGGGAGTGCTGCACTGTTGCAGGGTTGCTGAGGGAGTGCTGCATTGTTGCAGGGTTGCTGAGGGAGTGCTGCACTGTTGCAGGGTTGCTGAGGGAGTGCTGCACTGTTGCAGGGTTGCTGAGGGAGTGCTGCACTGTTGCAGGGTTGCTGAGGGAGTGCTGCACTGTTGCAGGGTTGCTGAGGGAGTGCTGCACTGTCAGAGGGACAGTTGTGAGGGAGTCACAGAATTTTTACAGCACAGAAAGAGGCCCTTCAGCCGGAAATGTCTGTGCCGGTCATCAAGCACCGATCTACTCTGGTCCCATTTTCCAGCACTCGGTCCGTAGCCTTGTGTCGCTGCAGCATTTCAAATGCTCATCAAAATACTGTTTAAATGTTGTGAGGGTCTCTGCCTCCACCACCCTTCCAGGCAGCGAGTTCCAGACTCCCACCCCCCTCTGGGGGAAAAGGTTTTTCCGCACATCCCCTCTCAACCTCCCGCCCCTTACCTTAAATCTCTGCCCCCTGGTCATTGAGCCCTCTGATATATCCACCCCATCTGTGCCCCTCATAATTTTGTCCACCTCAATCAGGTTCTCCCTCAGATCTCTCTGCTCCACTGAAAACAACCTCAGCCTAACCAGCCTCCCTTGGTAGCTGAGACGCTCCAGCCCAGGCACCATCCTGGTGAATCTCCTCTGCCCCCTCTCTAGGGCTATCACATCCTTCCTGTAGTGAGGGGACCAGAGCTGCACACAGTACTCCAGCTGTAGCCTAGCCAGTGTTTATACAGCTTCATCATACCCTCCCTGCTCTTATATTCACTGCCTCGGCTATTAAAGGCAAGAATCCCATTGGCCTTGTTAACCTCCTTTTCCGGTTTCCTCCCACAGTCCAAAGATGTGCAGGTTGGGTGGATTGGCCATGAACAATTGTCCACATTTCTATGATTACCCTAGGGCAAACGTTCGGCGCAACATTTTTTTTTTTTTTTCATCTTTCTTTCTTTCTTTCTTTCTTTCTTTCTTTCTTTCTTTCTTTCTTTCTTTCTTTCTTTCTTCTTTCTTCTTTCTTCTTTCTTTCTTTCTTTCTTTCTTTCTTTCTTTCTTTCTTTCTTTCTTTCTTTCTTTCTTTCTTTCTTTCTTTTCTTTCTTTCTTTCTTTCTTTCTTTCTTTCTTTCTTTCTTTCTTTCTTTCTTTCTTTCTTTCTTTCTTTCTTTCTTTCTTTCTTTCTTTCTTTCTTTCTTTCTTTCTTTCTTTCTATCTTTCTATCTATCTAATCTATCTCCCTGTCCTGCTGCCGTCAGAGATCAGTGAACCTGCACAGCAAAGTCTCTCTGATCCTCAGGACTGTTCTTGGTGTATTCCCTTGGTTTGCTAGTCCCTTCAAAATGTATCAGCTTAAATTCCATTTTCTATTGTCCTGCCCATCTTACCAGCCCGTCTCTATCATCCTGTAATGATGGCTTTCCTCCTCACTATTTACCACATCATCAATTTTTCGTGCCATCAGCGAACTTATGATCATACCCCCCACACTCACATCCAGATCATTAATGTACACGACAAACAGCAAATGGCCCAGCACCGATCCCTGTGGAACCCCACTGGACACAGGCTTCTAGTCAGAATAACAACCGCCAACCATCGCCCTCTACCACAAAGCCAGCTTTGGATCCAATTTTTCAAATTGCCTTGGATCACATGGGCTCTCACTTCCTAGGTCAGTCTCCCATTGGGACCTTGTCAAAGGCCTTACTGAAATCCATATAAACGACATCAACCGCACTGCCCACATCTACACACCTGGTCACCTCCTCAACAAATTCAATCAAACTTATTAGACATGTGCTGGAATTCTCAGGTTGTTGAGATTCTCTATTCCCGTAACAGCCTCCCCGGACAGGCGCCGGAATGTGGCGACTAGGGGCTTTTCACAGTAACTTCATTGAAGCCTACTCGTGACAATAAGCGATTTTCTATTTTCTATTCTCTGGCAGTGCATTCCCGCCCGCAGGATTCCTGGCAGCTTGGAGTGGCTTGATTGGCATCGTAGAGAGTAGAGAATCCCACTGTGTCCGAATGGCTCATCGCCGAGATACACGCGCTGGCAACCGGAGAATCCCACTCCACCATCTCCCCCCCCCCTGACAAAACCACGCTGACCATCCTTAATCAATCTTTACCTCTCCAAGTGGACATTAATTCTGTCCCTCAGAATTTCTTCCAATTATTTCCCTTCCACTGACGTTAGACTCACTGGCCTGGAATGGCTGCTTTTATCCAACTTCCCTTCTTGAATAATGAACCATAGAATCAGAGAATTCCTCCGGTGCAGAGGGGGCCATTCGGCCCATCGAGTCTGTACTGACCCTCTGAAAGAGCATCCTACCTAGGCCCACTCCCCCACCCTATCGCTGTAACCCCACACCACCTAACCTGCACATCTTTGAACTGTGGGAGGAAACTGGAGCACCCGGAGGAAACTCACGCAGACACGGGGAGAACGTGCAGACTCCACACAGACAGTGACCCAAGCCGGGAATTAAACCCGGGTCCCTGGTGCTGTGGGGCAACAGTGCTAACCACTGTGTCGCCCCGGGTACCACATCAGTTGTTCTCCTGTTCTCTGGCACCTCTTCTACACCAGAGAGGATTTGAAAATCAGTGTCAGAGCCTCTGCGATCTCCTCCCTTGTCTCACATGGCAGCCGAGGACACATATCTGGCCTTGGAGATATTGTTCTGTTGTAACTCTACTAAAACCGCTCACACCTCATCCCTCTCAACGCTAATCTAATCGATTATATTGCATCCCCATCCTGATTTCTATACCTTTCAATACCTTTCTACTTCTCCGTAGTGAACACAGATGTAAAGCTTCATATAAAACCACACCGCCATGGGCTGGTTAGCTCAGTGGGCTAAATTGCTGGCTTTTAAAGCAGACCAAGCAGGCCAGCAGCACGGTTCGGTTCCCGTACCAGCCTCGCCGGAATGTGGCGACTAGGGGCTTTTCACAGTAACTTCATTGAAGCCTACTCGTGACAATAAGCCATTTTCATTTTCATCTTGTCACTTTGGTCCCTAATGGTCCCCATTGTTTCCCTGGTTACCCTCTTGCCCCGAGTATATTTATCAAACTCACGGGATTTTCCATTATTTTACCCGCCAGTGTTCTTTATGCCCCCTCTTTGCTCTCCGAGTTTATTTTTTATGTACCGCCCTGCATTTCAAGCTCCTCCAGGGCATCCACTGTCTAATTGAGCCCCTTGTACCTGCCACAAACCTCCCATTTTACCCTTATTCACCCAGGCTTCTCTGGACCTTTTGGTCCCAGGGTGCCAGTGACAAGGGGTGGGGCCTTGAAGGGAGGGGCCTCAAAGGGGGAGGGGCCCAAAGGGGCAGGGCATGAACAAAGGGGCGGGGCATGAACAAAGGGGCGGGGCATGAACAAAGGGGCGGGGCATGAACAAAGGGGCATTTGGCGACAACAGAGCAGAGTGTCGCTCACTTACATGGGGGAAGGTGCTGATGCCGGCATGGCCGGGGGGGGGGGGGGGGGGGGGGGGAAGAGGACGGGGGGGGGGGGGGGGAATGTGGTCACCTTGATGCCCACCCGGTATGGGTGAGTGACCCGAATATTTAGTAGTGATGGGGAGGTTGCCCCTCTGAGGTCAAGGGTTGGGGATGTGGGGATGTTCTGCTTGTCTGTGGTGCGGGGGGGGGGGGGGGGGGGGGGGGGGGTGATATCATTAACTTTGAGATTGGGTGGGGGAATGCCGTGGGTGATGGAGCTGTTGGCTGAGTTTGGGAACTTCTCGGGCTATAAGTTAAATTTAGGCAAGAGTGAGGTATTTGTAGTGCACCCGGGTGATCAGGAGGAGGGAATTGGGAGGCTCCCGTTTAAGAGGGTGGTGAAGAGTTTCAGATACCTGGGGGTGCAGGTGGCCAGGAGTTGGGGGACTCTCCATAAGCTTAATTTTACCAGGCTGGTGGAGCAGATGGAGGAGGAATTTAAAAGGTGGGACATGGTGCCGCTATCGTTGGCGGGTAGAGTGCAGTCCGTCAAAATGACGGTTCTCCCGAGGTTCCTGTTCCTTTTTCAGTGTTTGCCCATCTTTATCCCTAGGGCCTTTTTTAGGAGGGTGACTAGCAGCATCATGAGCTTTGTTTGGGTGCATGGGACCCCGAGGGTGAAGAGGGTCTTCTTGGAGATGGTGGGGGGCTGGCGTTACCCAATCTGTCGGGGTATTACTGGGCGGCCAATGTGTCGATGGTGTGCAAGTGGGTGATGGAGGGGGAGGGGGCAGCATGGAAACAGTTGGAGATGCGTCCTGTGGAGGCACAAGCCTGGGGGCCCTGGTAACGGCGCCGTGGCCGCTCCCTCCCACGAGGTATACCACGAGTCCGGTGGTGGCGGCTACCCTCAAGATTTGAGGGCAGTGGAAGCGACATAGGGGGAAAGTGGGGTGCTCGATGGAGGCTCCGTTAAGGGGGAACCATCGGTTCATCCCGGGGAACATTGATGGGGGGTTCCAGGGTTGGCACAGAGCGGGCATCAGACAGCTGAGGGGACCTGTTCATTGATGGGAGGTTTGCGAGCCTGGGGGAGTTGGAGGAGAAATTTGGGCTCCCCCCGGGGAACATGTTCAGGTATCTGCAGGTAAAGGCGTTTGCTAGACGGCAGGTGGAGGGATTCCCTTTGCTTCCCGTGAGGGGGGTGAGTGACAGGGTGCTTTCGGGGGTCTGGGTCGGAGAGAGGAAGATATCTGATATCTACAAGGTTATGCAGGAGGTGGAGGAGGCGTCAGTAGAGGAGCTAAAGGCTAAGTGGGAGGGGGAACTGGGGGAACAGATAGAGGACGGGACATGGGCCGATGCCCTGGAGAGGGTTAACTCTTCCTCCTCATGTGCGAGGCTTAGCCTCATCCAATTTAAGGTGCTGCACCGGGCCCACATGACTGGGACAAGGATGAGTAGGTTCTTTGGGGGTGAAGACAGGTGTGTCAGGTGTTCGGGGAGTCCAGCGAACCATGCCCATATGTTCTGGGCATGCCCGGCACTGGAGGAGTTCTGGAAGGGGGTGGCGAGGATGGTGTCGAGGGTGGTAGGATCCAGGGTCAAGCCAGGCTGGGGACTCGCTATTTTTGGGGTTGGGGTGGAGCCGGGAGTGCAGGAGGCGAAAGAGGCCGGTGTGCTGGCCTTTGCGTCCCTAATAGCCCGGCGGAGGATCTTGCTACAATGGAAGGATGCGAGGCCCCCAAGCGTGGAGACCTGGATCAATGACATGGCGGGTTTCATTACGCTAGAGAAGGTCAAATTCGCCCTGAGAGGATCGGTACAAGGGTTCTTTAGGCGGTGGCAACCTTTCCTCGACTTTCTGGCTCAGCGATAGGGAACTAGGTCAGCAGCAGCAGCAACCCGGGGGTGGGGGGGGGGGCAAAGGGGGGGGGGGGGAGGGGGGGGGAAAGGGGGGGGGGGAGGGGGGGGGGAAAGGGGGGGGGGGGAAAGGGGGGGGGAGGGGGGGAAGGGGGGGAGAGGGAGGGGGGGGAAAGGGGGGAGGGGAAGGGGGGGAGGGGGGTGAGATACATGTGTTGATACGGCCTTGGGGGTGTTACAGATACTGTGGGGTTTTATTGTTGCTTTTCATTGTTTGTTGTTATATTTTCTGTAAAAAAGTTTCAATAAAAATTATTTTTAAAAATACTTTGAGACTGGGGTGCCCTGATCGCTGCCGCCTGTTTAGGCTCTGCCCCTCTCTAGGCCCATGGAAAACATGCCCCTCCAGTTCAAGAAATGATTTAAGTGTGGGAAGATCGCCATTAGAATGGTTCCTGATCAGCCGGCCTGATTCCCACCGATTTGCGCCTGAAATAACATTTTGTAATTTTGGGGGAAAATTCCCCCCCAAAATCTTTGATGGATAAAGAGGTGATTGGGAATATTTACCATGTTGCAGAGCTGAGTGTGAGAATGTTCCGGATGACATCGGCACGGCTCACAACCGTCCAAACTGCCAAAGTTCCAGTAATGGGGGCCACATTGGTCGCAGTTCCTCCCGATGACATTCTCTCTGCAGGGGCATTGCCCACTAACCCGCTCACACTGGCAGCTCTCTCTGGAGCTACACTGGGACTCCAGCGTACCCTGGATGTTACACGTACAGCCTGAAATAACAATAACAATAACAATAAAGGGTGAATGTAATGTTAGCACTCTAGTCTCTAGATGGTGCTATTGAGCAACCATATAAATATCAGATGTCTCCTTGGCTTCGGGGGGGGAGAATGGAAGAGAGCCAGAATGAGTAGAGGTGAGATAGTTTAGCTGACAGCATAGTTTAGTATTGGAGATGTGTTGTGTATTGTTTACTTATCTAATTCCTTAGCAAATGTTCGAATCTAAATACGTGTAGTGCAATTAATTAGCTTTGTTTCTTAAACACTGCTCGCTGTTCTTTCTCAACACTACAACCCTCACCGTCCTAAAGAACAATACAAAGAGCACAATAGGGGCAAGAGAAGATCATTACCCCACCCCCCCCCACCCTGCCCAGAACCTGCTCCGCACTGTCAGAGGGTCAGTACTGAGGGAGTGCTGCACTGTCAGAGGGTCAGTACTGAGGGAGCTCCGCACTTTAGGAGGGTCAGTACTGAGGGAGCCCCGCACTGTCAGAGGGTCAGTACTGAGGGAGTGCTGCACTGTCAGAGGGTCAGTACTGAGGGAGTGCCGCACTGTCAGAGGGTCAGTACTGAGGGAGTGCCGCACTGTCAGAGGGTCAGTACTGAGGGAGTGCCGCACTGTCAGAGGGTCAGTACTGAGGGAGTGCCGTACTGTCAGAGGGTCAGTACTGAGGGAGTGCTGCACTGTCAGAGGGTCAGTACTGAGGGAGTGCCGCACTGTCAGAGGGTCAGTACTGAGGGAGTGCCGCACTGTCAGAGGGTCAGTACTGAGGGAGTGCCGCACTGTCAGAGGGTCAGTACTGAGGGAGTGCCGCACTGTCAGAGGGTCAGTACTGAGGGAGTGCCGCACTGTCAGAGGGTCAGTACTGAGGGAGTGCCGCACTGTCAGAGGGTCAGTACTGAGGGAGTGCCGCACTGTCAGAGGGTCAGTACTGAGGGAGTGCCGCACTGTCAGAGGGTCAGTACTGAGGGAGTGCCGCACTGTCAGAGGGTCAGTACTGAGGGAGTGCTGCACTGTTAGAGGGTCAGTACTGAGGGAGTGCCGCACTGTCAGAGGGTCAGTACTGAGGGAGTGCCGCACTGTCAGAGGGTCAGTACTGAGGGAGTGCCGCACTGTCAGAGGGTCAGTACTGAGGGAGTGCCGCACTGTCAGAGGGTCAGTACTGAGGGAGTGCTGCACTGTCAGAGGGTCAGTACTGAGGGAGTGCTGCACTGTCAGAGGGTCAGTACTGAGGGAGTGCCGCACTGTCAGAGGGTCAGTACTGAGGAGTGCTGCACTGTCAGAGGGTCAGTACTGAGGGAGCGCCACACTGTCAGAGGGTCAGTACTGAGAGAGTGCCGCACTGTCAGAGGGTCAGTACTGAGGGAGTGCCGCACTGTCAGAGGGTCAGTACTGAGGGAGTGTCGCACTGTCAGAGGGTCAGTACTGAGGGGGTGCTGCACTGTCAGAGGGTCAGTACTGAGGGGGTGCTGCACTGTCAGAGGCTCAGTACTGAGGGAGTGCCGCACTGTCAGAGGGTCAGTACTGAGGGAGTGCCGCACTGTCAGAGGGTCAGTACTGAGGGAGTGCTGCACTGTCAGAGGGTCAGTACTGAGGGAGTGCCGCACTGTCAGAGGGTCAGTACTGAGGGAGTGCTGCACTGTCAGAGGGTCAGTACTGAGGGAGTGCTGCACTGTCAGAGGGTCAGTACTGAGAGAGTGCCGCACTGTCAGAGGGTCAGTACTGAGGGAGTGCCGCACTGTCAGAGGGTCAGTACTGAGGGAGTGCCGCACTGTCAGAGGGTCAGTACTGAGGGAGTGCCGCACTGTCAGAGGGTCAGTACTGAGGGAGTACCGCACTGTCAGAGGGTCAGTACTGAGAGAGTGCCGCACTGTCAGAGGTGCCATCTTTCTAATGGAACAGAAATTGTGGTCTTGCCTGCCACTCAGCAAGATGTTCAGCTTGATCAGGGGATTTATTGCATGTGTCCTGGTCCAGATTCATCTATCAACCAATACCAAAAGTCAGATTACTTGGTCATTCTCACATTACTGTTTGTGGGATTTTGCTTTGTGCAAATTTGTGCAAACTTATAAGACCCTGAAAGCGACTAAATTTCAAAAACACGCCCTCGGCTGTGAGGTCCTCTTAGACATTCCGAAGCTGTGAGAGGCGCGACAGAAATCCACGGCTTGCTACCATTCTTCAAAACATTCTCCGTTCTAGTAATCCACAGTGTGAAAAATAAAACTTTAAATCTCCCTTCAGCCCCGCCTTGACCTTGGTCTTCACACCCTCTATTGGCTACAGGTTCACCTCCACTCCCCCCTGCCTGGAACCCTCTGTCCGCCCTCTCCGGTTACAACACTAACCATCGGCCAGTGAGAGCTTGGAAAGTATGACCCTAAAGGAAGTAAAGGCTAAATTGTGTGCCCCCCCTCACATAGAATATACAATACAATATACAGAGCATGCCCCATACTCACGCCTACAGTCCCGCAGGAGAGGGTTGCCATAGTAACCGGCCTTGCAGACTTCGCAGTGATCTCCATCAGTGTTGTAGAGACACTTCAAACACCGTCCCGTGTGTGGGTGACAGGATCCGGGATCCATCACGTCAATGTTATTATTGCACTGACAGGGCCAGCACTTCCCTCCTCCTACCTCGGGGTTACCATAGTAACCTGGTGCGCACTTATCGCAACGAGATCCTACAGTAGCGGAAAAAGTAAATCAGTTGTTAATTTAACAAAGTACATTTACATTGTCTGATCATTCACTCCCTCCAGCGCCAACACACGGTGGCAGCCGTCTGTACCATCTACAGGATTCACCGCAGCAACTGGGCAGCACGGTAGCATGGTGGTTAGCATAAATGCTTCACAGCTCCAGGGTCCCAGGTTCGGTTCCCGGCTGGGTCACTGTCTGTGCGGAGTCTGCACGTTCTCCCCGTGTGTGTGTGGGTTTCCCCCGGGTGCTCCGGTTTCCTCCCACAGTCCAAAGATGTGCGTGTTAGGTGGATTGGCCATGCTAAATTGCCCGGTGTCCTAAAAGGTAAGGTTAGGGTGGGGCTGTTGGGTTACGGGTATAGGGTGGATACGTGGGTTTGAGTAGGGTGATCATTGCTCGGCACAACATCGAGGGCCGAAGGGCCTGTTCTGTGCTGTACTGTTCTATGTTCTATGTTAACCTGCAGACTGCCTCAGCAAAACTTCATCGGCGATTTTAAATGTTCTAAAATCACAAGATAATTACTGAGGAGAAAGGCCATTCAGCCCATCTTAACTCGTGTTAACACTGCAACATACATTGCTTCTCACTATTGTATTACCTCCAAACTTATAAGACCCTCACTCAATATTTAACCTGGGTGGAGGTGGTACGATTATAACGTTTCTGGATGATATGAAACTTGGCAGAATGTTGATAGTGGTGAGGGTAGACAGAGGTTTCAAGGTAACATGAAACAGGCAGGTTGTGGGTGGAGCTCAAGGTCAAGGGCAATGAAGTGTTTGCATTTTAGGAGGTTTGATATGGAAAGACAGCGAAGTGTAAATGGGATAATTCTGTAAAGTATGGATGATCAGAGAAACCATCGTGTCTGAAAATAAACAATCCCGAAAGGTGGCGGGGGAAACTGATTCGGCGATTTTAGCAAAAAGGTTAGGAGTTACTTGGGTTTCTAAATAAAGGATTGGAATATAAAAAAAAACAAGAGTTCCTGCTAGATGAATTACTGATTAGATCGGAGCTGGAATATTGTGGACATATCTGGTCACCACACTTCAGGAATGATGTTAAAGGCCTTGGAAAGAGTCCAGAGGAGATTTACAGGATGTGACCAGCGATGAGGGACTTCAGAAACCAGGAGCGATTCGAAAGGTTAGGATGGTTGGGGTTAAGTCTGCGTTTCTCAATCGCACGGTGGCACAGTGGTTAGCACTGCTGCCTCACAGCTCCAGGGTCCCAGGTTCGATTCCCGGCCTCGGGTGACTGTGCGGAGTCTGCACGTTCTCCCCGTATCTACGTGGGTTTCCTCCGGGTGCTCCGGTTTCCTCCCACAATCCAAAGACGTGCAGGTTAGGTGGGGTTACAGGGATAGGGCGGGGGAGTGGACCTAGGTAGGGTGCTCTTTCAGAGGGTCAGTGCAGACTCGATGGGCTGAATGGCCTCCTTCTGCACTATGATTCCCTAATCTCACACCAGGGCTGGCAAACACAGAGGTTCAATTTATTTCTAAGATGGCTCAGACAGATGTACTTTGTGGATTCAGCAACTATTCCTCATGGGGACATCCCAGCTGTAATTGCTACTCGCTGCTGGCCACACGCTGCTCCACATTCTGGCTATATACATAGAACATAGAACAGTACAGCACAGAACAGGCCCTTCGGCCCTCGATATTGTGCCGAGCAATGATCACCCTACTCAAACCCACGTATCCACCCTATACCCGTAACCCAACAACCCCCCCTTAACCTTACTTTTTAGGACACTACGGGCAATTTAGCATGGCCAATCCACCTAACCCGCACATCTTTGGACTGTGGGAGGAAACCGGAGCACCCGGAGGAAACCCACGCCGACACGGGGAGGACGTGCAGACTCCGCACAGACAGTGACCCAGCCGGGAATCGAACCTGGGACCCTGGAGCTGTGAAGCATTTATGCTAACCACATTGCTACCGTGCTGCCCAAACTCATGCATATTCCCTTAAATTGAGATCACAACAAGGACTGTCCCAAGATGGTTAACAGGTGACCTGAATAGAAGGTGCATTCAGGGTGATGAAAAGTTTTGATCGAGTACATTGTATTCCCATTGGTGGGTGGGTCCGTCGGGGTGGGGATAGATTCAAAATCCCCAGTGACAGATCAGGAAGATTGATGAGGCAAAATGTCTTCACTCCAAGTTGTTGGGATCGGGAGTGAGCGACTTGAACAGGTGGTACAGAAGCTGATTCCATAAATCATTTTGGAAAGAGAGTGCGGCCGGTTCTTGAGGTTGAGGAATTTTACAGGATTGTTTATTTTTAGACACGAGGGTTTCTCTGATCATCTATACTTTACAGAGGGACTTGAGGCTGTTTTTGTTAGAGAGAAGAAGGTTAAGAGGTGACTTAATTGAGGCATACAGGATGACCAGAGGATTAGATAGGGTGGACAGTGAGAGCCTTTTTCCTCGGATGGTGATGTCCAGCACGAGGGGACATAGCTTTAAATTGAGGGGAGATAGATATAGGACAGATGTCAGAGGCAGGTTCTTTACTCAGAGAGTAGTAAGGGCGTGGAATGCCCTGCCTACAACAGTAGTGGACTCGCCAACACTAAACGCATTTAAATGGTCATTGGATAGGCATATGGACGATAAGGGAATAGTGTAGATGGGCTTTAGAGGGGTTTCACAGGTCGGCACAACATCGAGGGCCGAAGGGCCTGTACTGCGCTGTAATGTTCAATGTTCAATGAGGACATCAAACCGGGAGATGGGATTCAGCATGAGAGGCAGTATTCAGATGATGGGCTGAAAGGTATCATCCAGTGCTGTAAGTTTCTATGATTCTATCTATGACTGTTGAATTCCCAGTCCTGAAGGTGTTTTGTCCTGGGCCCTATGCCACCCTCTCCCTGTCTTCTGGATCTTCCTGCTTGGATTATACACTCCGATTGGGATTATTTCTGTATTTTCCTGCTTGGATTATACACTCCGATTGGGATTATTTCTGTAATTTCCTGCTTGGATTATGCACTCCGATTGGGATTATTTCTGTAATTTCCTGCTTGGATTATACACTCCGATTGGGATTATTTCTGTATTTTCCTGCTTGGATTATGCACTCCGATTGGGATTATTTCTTGCTGCTTTACTTTCATAAAATCCGACAGCACAGAAATATTTCATTCCGTCCGTCGAGCTGTGCCAGTCTGCTTGAAAGATCCATCAAGTTAATCCCACTCCCCCCCGCTCGTTTCCCTTACCCATGTAAATATTTTCTATTCTGGTATTTTTTCCATTTTGAAAGTTATTATTGAATCAGTTTGCACAGAGAGAACCTTCCAGATCATCACATTACACCGCATTCGATTGATTTTCTTCAAGACATCTGTTTTTTTGCCACTAGCCCTTTTTAATCATCTTGGAGGAAACTAATAGAGTTGAACCTACCTGAGTAGCCTGTGTCACAGTAACACACAATCTGATTGGAGTCTAGGTCAGCATGACACGAGACCCCATGGTAGTTATCGCCTCCTGGATAATCTGGACATGGACAGGGGCGGCACTGTTCTCCAGACCCCAGGACCGGGTCTCCATAGTAACCATCAGAACATCTGCGTGAAGTCACATGTTAACATCAAACTTTACAGCAAAGAGAAACTTTACAGTTCAGAAGAATGAGGGGGGATCGCACAGAAACCTATAAAATTCTAACAGGACTGGACAGGGTAGACGCAGGAAGGATGTTCCCGATGGTGGGGGTGTACAGAACCAGAGGGTCACAGTCTGAGGATACGGGGTAGACCATTTCGGACAGAGATGAGGAGTAATCTCTTCACCCAGAGAGTGGGCGGCCTGTGGAATTCATTACCACAGTAAGCGGGGCAAGTGAGACGAAAAACATCTTTTCAAGAAGTAGTTAGATATAGCACTTAGGGTGCAGGGGGTCAAAGGTTATGGGGTGAAAGTGGGATTAGGCTATTGAGCTGGATGATCAGCCATGATCACAATGAATGGCAGGGCAGGCTCGAAGGGCTGAATGGCCTCCTCCTGCACCTAATTTTTCTATTTTTCTAAATAGGTGCTGGAAAACCTGGAACAAATGAGTTTAGACTTCAGATCGTTTTTAAATTATGTACAGTGTATGTGAGCTGAAGATTGCCATCACGACTTGTCGTGAACCTTAGACAGGGACAATATTACTAACGTGCAGAGTGCTGCCTGGTTTATCCCTGTTTAATCTTCAGGCGGATGTAAACAATCTAACTGCGCTCGCTCAAAGCAAACAGGTGATTTTCCCGGGCGTCCTCTGGCAATATTTGAACCTTGACCAACACAGAAAAACCCAGATTATTTGATTTATTATCACATTCCTGTTTGTGGGATCCTGCTATGCACACATTGGCTGCAGTGTTGCCTCCATTACTTCAAAAGTACTTCATTGGCAGTAAGGCACTTTGGGACGTACTGAGGTGGTGCTACATAAATGTAAACCTTTCCATTCCTTTTGATATTCTGATGATCTATAATTTGGGGCCAGTTACCCGAACCCCCACAGTTACAGTTTTGGAGCCTGTTGGAAATGGGGCAGCCACATTGCAGACAGCAAACTTCTCCAAACCGCAAGGTGAAATTGATCAGATATCTGTTTTTTTAGTAATGTAGGCTTTAGTTTGAAGAATGTATCAATTTCAGATATATTGTATTCTAAGTATTAGGTGCTGTAAGGGTTAAAATCCTCTGTTATAGAGTGCTTGACTGCTGCAGTCACGGTTTTTAAGCAATCTTGGTTTGAAAGAAAACTAAGCTTTTAGGAGCCAGAGGTGCAATTAACCCTTGTAAAAGGTTTGGGCTGATGCAATTTTATTTCGATTAAGGGAATTCCCTGGGGAGTTAATTCGTTTTCAGCTTGGTGATATCATTGATGGGTGGAGCTAAGGCATCAGGCTGCTTGAGAAATAATTTTTCAGTTTTAGTTTGGATTCTGGCTGAAGCTCAGATTAAGTGTGGCTGTTAAGGGGCTGTTTAGCTCACAGGGCTAATCGCTGGCTTTGACAGCAGACCAAGGCAAGCCAGCAACACGGTTCGATTCCCGTAACAGCCTCCCCGAACAGGCGCCGGAATGAGGCGACTAGGGGCTTTTCACAGTAACTTCATTTGAAGCCTACTCGTGACAATAAGCGATTTTCATTTCAAGTGTGTGTAAGTTCTCACTGTAGGTTAGATAAAAGTGATTAATTGTATTTGGAGCAGTGCAGACTTGTCTGAGGACTATGGGGAGCTGAAATAAGCCAGCTACAAACAGCTTTTGAGGACATCTAGCCAGAGTGTCCGCAGGGGTTTGCACCAGAGTCAGAGATGTTCTGTAAGGCAGTGTCGAGAGATCCTTTCTCAAAGAATAACCCTGTAAAGCAAGTATTCCTCTGTGACATTGGCATTTAAGGTGGAAAGAGAGCTGAGATTATTTATTTTCTTGTTGTTTAAGTGGGAGTGAAGGTAACAGTTATGGATATTGTATTCACTGTGTTGAACAGTATTGTTTAAGAGGTAATTGTAATCTATTTTCTTGTGTGATGTTGAAGATATTCCAATACTGTGTTTGTAATGAAGATTGTTTTAATGTATCATATCCCTTTTTAGTGTGAGATCACTCCTGGAGTGAGAAATACTTTCCTCACAGTCTTACAAAACTAAAATAAAAGATTGGGGTTTCTGTCCAGTATCCCAAGATTGTTGAGGTCTGGGTTGTAATAGAAGGAAGATTTTATCAGAATTTTATTGTGAAGAGGGTAAGTTAGAAAGTAGGATGTGTGACCATGAGCCAGGAGAGTATCAGTATCTGTTTTTGTGGGTATTTAATGGAGCTAAGGAACCCAATATATGGTGTGGCTTTGCATCTGTTAAGTGTTTATCAGAATGGTGAACAAATCATAGGAATAGTGTGTACACCATATATAAAGTGTATAGAATATATGGATAATTGATAAACTATAGGAATGGTGTATACACCAAATCTATAATGTATATAATACATGAATAATTGCTAAACTATAGGAATGGTGTATACACCATATCTATAGTGTATATAATATATGAATAATTGATAAACTACAGGAATAGTGTATATACCATATCTATCATGTATATAAGGGCCGAATGGCCTCCTCCTGCTCCTATTTTCTACGTTTCTATGTAAGGCCCATTGCTTAGACAAAGCAGAGGTTTAACATCTATGTAATGCCTCACTAAGAAAATGAACAGCAAATGTTTGTGAATTACAGTTCCACTGGAATGAGACAGATTTTCGATGCCTCTGGATTGTTCCCGATGGTCAACATTCTGCAAAGTAAAGTGTAAACAGGAACCTGCGGCCAGGTGCCAGTGTGGGTCACTGACCTCTCACAATGATGTCCACATGTGTTGTCCCTGCAGTTCACACACATCCCTGTCTGGGAGTCACACTCCTCGGAGTGCCCGTTACATTGGCAAGGATGGCAGTTTGGGAAGTCCCAGTGCTGAGGGTGACACGCGTCACACTGGCGACCCCTTGCCCCTGATCGGCACTGACACTGGCCGGTGGTCTGGTCACACATACTGAAAATCGATCCTTCAGGATTGCAGCTACAAGCTGGAGGAGCAAAGGCAAAAGATGTCACTAAATATTCATCATAAGGGCAATTTTAGCAATCAGCTTCTCAAATGGACAAATATAAAGGCTTGATTCACAAGCTGAAGAGAACATTTTAAACCTGCTCCTTATACATCCTCATGTACTCCATCACTGACTCTCCACAACCTCTCCCACATCCCCATCTACACTGTCCCCATCACTGACTCTACCCATCCCCTCCCACATCCCCATCTACACTGTCCCCATCACAGACTCTACCCACCCAATCACTCCCCTCCCACAGCCCCATGTACACTCTCCCCTATCACTGACTCTACCCACCCATTCACTCCACTCCCACAGCCCCATGTACACTCTCCCCTCCCACAGCCCCATGTACACTCCCCACTATCACTGACTCTACCCACCCATTCACTCCCCTCCCACAGCCCCATGTACACTCCCCCCTATCACTGACTCTACCCACCCATTCACTCCACTCCCACAGCCCCATGTACACTCTCCCCTCCCACAGCCCCATGTACACTCCCCACTATCACTGACTCTACCCACCCAATCACTCCACTCCCACATCCCCATGTACACTCCCCCCTATCACTGACTCTACCCACCCCCTCCCACATCCCCATCTACACTCTCCCATCACTGACTCTACCCACCCATTCACTCCCCTCCCACAGCCCCATGTACACTCTCCCCCATCACTGACTCTACCCACCCCCTCCCACAGCCCCATGTACACTCTCCCCTATCACTGACTCTACCCACCCATTCACTCCCCTCCCACAGCCCCATGTACACTCTCCCCCATCACTGACTCTACCCACCCAATCACTCCCCTCCCACAGCCCCATGTACACTCTCCCCTATCACAGACTCTACCCCCATTCACTCCCCTCCCACAGCCCCACGTACACTCCCCCCTATCACTGACTCTACCCACCCATTCACTCCCCTCCCACATCCCCATGTACACTCTCCCCTATCACTGACTCTACCCACCCAATCACTCCCCTCCCACACCCCCATGTACACTCTCCCCTATCACTGACTCTATCCCCATTCACTCCCTCCCACAGCCCCATGTACACTCTCCCCTATCACTGACTCTACCCACCCAATCACTCCCCTCCCACAGCCCCATGTACACTCTCCCCTATCACTGACTCTACCCACCCACTCACTCCCCTCCCACACCCCCATGTACACTCTCCCCTCCCACATCCCCATGTACACTCTCCCCTATCACTGACCCTACCCACCCAATCACTCCCCACCCACATCCTCATGTACACTCTCCCCTATCACTGACTCTACCCACCCATTCACTTCCCTCCCACATCCCCATGTACACTCCCCCCATCACTGACTCTACCCACCCATTCACTCCCCTCCCACATCCCCATGTACACTCCCCCCTATCACTGACTCTACCCACCCATTCACTCCCCTCCCACATCCCCATGTACACTCTCCCCTATCACTGACTCTACCCACCCATTCACTCCCCTCCCACATCCCCATGTACACTCCCCCCTATCACTGACTCTACCCACCCATTCACTCCCCTCCCACAGCCCCATGTACACTCCCCCCCATCACTGACTCTACCCACCCCCTCCCACCCCCTCCCACAGCCCCATGTACACTCTCCTCTCCCACAGCCCCATGTACACTCTCCCCCATCACTGACTCTACCCACCCATTCACTCCCCTCCCACATCCCCATGTACACTCTCCCATCACTGACTGTACCCACCCATTCACTCCCCTCCCACAGCCCCATGTACACTCTCCCCATCACTGACTCTACCCACCCAATCACTCCCCTCCCACATCCCCATGCACACTCTCCCCTCCCACATCCCCATGTACACTCTCCCCTATCACTGACTCTACCCCAATTCACACCCCTCCCACAGCCCCATGTACACTCTCCCCTCCCACATCCCCATGCACACTCTCCCCTCCCACATCCCCATGTACACTCTCCCCATCACTGACTCTACCCACCCCCTCCCACCCCCTCCCACATCCCCATGTACACTCTACCCTATCACTAACTCTACCCACCCCCTCCCACCCCCTCCCACATCCCCATGTATACTCTCCCCTATCACTGACTCTTCCCACCCATTCACTCCCCTCCCACAGCCCCATGTACACTCTCCCCTATCACTGACTCTACCCACCCATTCACCCCCCTCCCACAGCCCCATGTACACTCTCCCCTATCACTGACTCTACCCCCATTCACTCCCCTCCCACATCCCCATGTACACTCTCCCCTATCACTGACTCTACCCACCCATTCACTCCCCTCCCACAGCCCCATGTACACTCCCCCCTATCACTGACTCTACCCACCCATTCACTCCCCTCCCACATCCCCATGTACACTCTCCCCTATCACTGATTCTACCCACCCATTCACTCCCCTCCCACAGCCCCATGTACACTCTCCCCTATCACTGACTCTACTCATCCATTCACTCCCCTCCCACAGTTCCATGTACACTCCCCCTATCACTGACTCTACCCACCCAATCACCCCCCTCACACAGCCCCATGTACACTCTCCCCTATCACTGACTCTACCCACCCATTCACTCCCCTCCCACAGCCCCATGTACACTCCCCCCTATCACTGACTCTACCCACCCATTCACTCCCCTCCCACATCCCCATGTACACTCTCCCCTCCCACAGCCCCATGTACACTCTCCCCTATCACTGACTCTACCCACCCATTCACTCCCCTCCCACAGCCCCATGTACACTCTCCCCTCCCACAGCCCCATGTACACTCTCCCCTATCACTGACTCTACCCACCCATTCACTCCCCTCCCACAGCCCCATGTACACTCTTCCCTATCACTGACTCTACCCACCCATTCACTCCCGTCCCACAGCCCCATGTACACTCCCCCCTATCACTGATTCTACCCACCCATTCACTCCCCTCCCACAGCCCCATGTACACTCTCCCCTATCACTGATTCTACCCACCCATTCACTCCCCTCCCACACCCCCATGTACACTCTCCCCTCCCACACCCCCATGTACACTCTCCCCTCCCACAGCCCCATGTACACTCTCCCCTCCCACAGCCCCATGTACACTCTCCCCTCTCACATCCCCATGTACACTCTCCCCTCCCACAGCCCCGTGTACACTCTCCCCATCACTGTCTACCCACCCAGGAGAATTAATTGATTTCTTTACTTGAAGCTGATTATTTCAACTCTGTCACTCCGCTCTCTTTTATGCACGTTGGGATTGTGGGTGTGATTGGCGATCCCTATTTGCCTTGAAGTGAATCTGATGTTAGTCTTTGAGGGCAATTTAGAGTCACCCACTTTCTGATGGGACTGGAGTCACCTATAAATCCAGCCCAGGTAAAGATGACAGGTTTCCACCCGTTTCCAATGGGACATTAATAAACCAGACGGGTTTTTAACAAAATTCCAGCTCACTTTTACTGAGACCGGGGGTGATTCTCCGATTCTGCGGCTATGTCCGCAGGATCCCTCTGGTTTTACGACCAAAAAGTCGGCGTTGCCCCCGCGCTGATGCTCACAGCTGCGCCACGTAAAGCCCCCGGTTTTACCGATACGGGCGAAGAATGGCCGGGTCCGTGGCCACGCATGCGCATGGCGGCTACCTGCAGCGGTCGCGCGGTACGGCACAGCGTCAGCCACATGGGGACCTGGTCTGCCAAATACTGCCACCCTGTAACCCCTCTCGCCACCCTCGGACCACCAACCACCCGTCCCCCCCAGCCGAACCCCCCCTCCCCAGACCCGGGATTATCAGGGATCATCACCGTGAATCCAGGATTATCACCGTGAACCCGGGATTATCACCGTGACCCCGGTATTATCACCGTGACCCCGGGATTATCACCTTGACCTTGGGATTATCACCCTGACCCCGGGATTATCACCGTGACCCCGGTATTATCACCGTGACCCCGGGATTATCACCTTGACCTTGGGATTATCACCCTGACCCCGGGATTATCACCGTGACCCCGGGATTCTCACCGTGACCCCGGGATTATCACCGTGAACCCGGGATTCTCACCGTGACCCCGGGATTCTCACCGTGACCCCGGGATTATCACCGTGAACCCGGGATTATCACCGTGACCCCGGGATTCTCACCGTGACCCCGGGATTCTCACCGTGACCCCGGGATTATCACCGTGACCCCGGGATTATCACCGTGAACCCGGGATTATCCTCCTGAATCTGGGATTCTCACCATGACCCCGGGATTATCACCGTGACCCCGGGATTATCACCGTGAACCCGGGATTCTCACCGTGACCCCGGGATTCTCACCATGACCCCGGGATTATCACCGTGACCCCGGGATCATCACCGTGAATCCAGGATTATCACCGTGAACCCGGGATTATCACCGTGACCCCGGTATTATCACCGTGACCCCGGGATTATCACCTTGACCTTGGGATTATCACCCTGACCCCGGGATTATCACCGTGACCCCGGGATTATCACCGTGAACCCGGGATTATCACAGTGAACCCGGGATTATCACCGTGACCCCGGGATTCTCACCGTGACCCCGGGATTATCACCGTGACCCCGGGATTATCCTCATGAATCTGGGATTCTCACCATGACCCCGGGATTATCACCGTGACCCCGGGATTATCACCGTGAACCCGGGATTCTCACCGTGACCCCGGGATTCTCACCATGACCCCGGGATTATCACCGTGACCCCGGGATTATCACTGTGACCCCGGGATTATCACCGTGACCCCGGGATTCTCACCATGACCCCGGGATTCTCACCATGACCCCGAGATTATCACCGTGACCCCGGGATTCTCACCGTGAACCCGGGATTCTCACCGTGACCCCGGGATTATCAGCGTGACCCCGGCATTATCACAGTGACCCCGGGATTATCAGCGTGAACCCGGGATTCTCACCATGACCCCGGGATTCTCACCATGACCCCGGGATTATCACCATGACCCCGGGATTCTCACCATGAACCCTGACATGTTCCTGTAATTTTAAAGATCTCTGCATTTAAACCCCCAAATCTCTGGATATCCAGTGTACCTAACCTCTTTCCATTTAGAAAGGACTCTGCTCTATCCTCTCCTGGTATAAAATGGATAACCTCTCACTTGTTTACATTGACTTCCATCTGCCACAATTTTTCCCATTCACCCAGTCTGTCAATATCTCCTTGCAACTGTCTGCAATCTGGACTGTCTGCAATGCCACCTAACTTTGTATCATCGGCAGGTTTGGATATGCTGGGCCTGGTTTAGCACAGTGGTCTAAACAGCTGTCTTGGAATGCAGAACAATGCCAGCAGCGCGGGTTCAATTCCCGTACCGGCCTCCCCAAACAGGCCCCGGAATGTGGCGACTAGGGGCTTTTCACAGTAACTTCACTGAAGCCTACTCGTGACAATAAGCGATTATTATTATTACATATGACTTTCTATCCCATCATCCAAGTCATTAATGAATAATGTGAATAATTGAGTCCCCAACACCGATCCCTGTGGGACACCACTCGTCACCTCCATAATCCCCACTCTCTGTCACCTGCCACTCACCCGATTTCCGAACTAGGTCATTAATTTGCCTGTTAACAGTCTCTTATGTGGGCCATTCAAAGTTGATACACACACAAATTGAAACTTACGAGAGCAGCCATTGGGCCCAAAGCCATAATAATCAGGAGCACATTGGTTACAGCGTTGGCCAATTACATTCCTCTTACACTGACACTGTCCTCCGATCTTCTCACACACTGAGCTGATGGACCCCTGGGGGTCACACTGGCAATCTGGAAATCAGAGATCAGAAACATCAGCAACAAAATCCTCTCAACACCCTTTACCAACAATTCTCCAGAACAAGACATTTCCATGATGCCCAACAAACTCTCTCCATTCGTTGACAGAGTGTGACTGTCACTGGCAAGGCTGGTATTTATTACCCATTCCTCATTGTTGTTGGGAAGGTGGCAATTTGTTGGGAAGGTGGCAATTTGTTGGAAAACAAAGTTAGTTTTAAGGGATTTACATTTGTATTGGTAAACATTAGAAATAAGGTATAGTTTTAATGGGTTTAGTTATGTTTCAGTCCCTGGAATGGACCCAAAGTTAGTTTCATGCTGGACAAAGGTGTTTGTATGTGTGGGGGTTGGCTTCGATTCCAGCTGTGATTATATTGTGATAGATAGGGCTCTGGTGTGAAATATAAAATTACTTGCTTAGCAAATAGAGGCCCTTGTAAAGAAACAAAATATTTCCTTTGTTCTTTGGTTTTAGCTGGAAGATACAGCAGCTAGTGGCAGGCAGCTAGAGAGGGAACATTTCTCTCAGCTTTGCAAGAAGAAAAGCCATACAATGGGGAAATGGGTAAGAAAGTCAGCAACAGAAATCTAAATGACAGCTACTTAAGGAAGCTACAGAAATGAAGAGGAGTTCTCAGGAAGCCTGAAGTTAAAGGCACAAGGAGAAACTGGGAACAGAACAGGGTGCTGTTCATTTCAAGTCACAGGACTGTAAAGGAGCTGGTTAGTGAGAAGTCAGAAAGTTATTTGAAGTGGTTCTAAGATTGTGATATCTTACTACAGTTTGTGAGGCGTTAATTGAAATAAGTAATAATAATAATAATAATAATAACCACTGATTGGCACAAGTAGTCTTCAATGAAGTTACTGCGAAAAGCCCCTAGTCGCCACATTCCGGCGCCTGTTCAGGAAGGGTGGTAAAGGAATTGATACCGCGCTGCTGGCCTTGTTCTGCATTACAAGCCAGCTGTTTAGCCCACTGTGCAAAACCAGCCCCTAATGTGCGGAGCACTTGGTGGCTGGATATCGGAATGTGTGAGTGTGTGTGTGTGTAAAAGCAGTCTAGACAAAAAAATTCCTTAAAGGAGTTGGTGTAGAACCTGGAGTGGATTTGCTGGTAGAAGTGGAGCAGAAGATATGTTCAAAAGAGTCCTTTGGAAAATGTGGAGTGGATTCCGGGATGCAAAACATTAATGGAAAGCATGATTATGAAAGAAGGTTTTCAAGCGTTTTTTTGGGGATTAAAGTTCAGAAACTCTCACACAACAGTCACCTGAGGAAGAGATCCACAGACACTAACTTGGTTTCAGAGTGTGGTGTGCTCAGTGGGCTAGACAGCTGGTTTGTGATGCAGAACCAGGCAAGCAGCGCGGGTTTAATTCCTGAACAGGCGCCGGAATGTGGCAACTCGGGGCGTTTCACAGTAACTTCATACTTACGACAATAAAAGGTTAATATTATTAATTCATTTTTTCATGATTAATAAATGTGTGTTTTCTGTTAAAACTAATTAGCAGTTCTGTCACTCTGTTCCTCCACATATGAGAAAAAAAAGTGAAAATTCCGGGGCGCGATTCTACGCTCCCCACGCGGCATGGGAGAATCGCGGGAGGGCCCCCTGACAAAATTCATGCCCCCCCCACTTCGCTCGGAAGAATCGGTGCTCGCCGTTTTTCATGGCGACCGGCGATTCTCCGACGAGCGGCCTGCCGCTCGCGGCCGTTTCACGACGGCGGCAAATACACCTGGTCGCTGACGACGTGAAACGGGAGTGAGAAGCCCGTTTGGGGCTTGTAGGTGGCCTAGAAAGGAAGGAGCACCACGACTGTGCTCGGGAGGGGACAGGCCCGCGATCGGTGCCCACCGATCGTCGAGCCGGCCTCCAAATCGGACGCACTATTTCCCCTCCGCCGCCCCGCAAGATCAAGCCGCCGGCTGAGGGGAAAGACGGCCACTGCGCATGCGTGGGTTAGTGCCGTCAGCGTCATGACGTCAGCTGCGCATGCGCGGATTGGAGCCGGCCTGCGCTTGCGCGGCTGACGTCATTCTCAGCGCGATGCCCCCGCGGTCAAGATTTACGGAGCGCCGTTCCTCGCCCCGCCGGGAGGGGAGAATAGGGAGCGAGGAGCGGCCTCCGAGGCCGTCGTGAAACTTGGCAGACTTCACGACGGCGATCCCGATTTTTCCCGGGAGCAGAGAAGTCCGCCCACGGTCTTTTGAGTAGGAGTTTCATTCTGGGATCTTCCCGTCCGGTTATAACACCAACTGGGATGGTGACATGATGATCTGCTTTCTTGGACAAAGCTGAATGGCTATTTCAGAGATAACCACATTGTTGTGGTTCTGGAGTCACATGTAACCCAGACTGGGAAACGGGAGGAGCTTTCCTTCCCGAAGGAATCATTGGTGAACCAAATGGATTTTTATAACAATCCAGCATTTTCATTGTCAACTTTGCTGAAAGTAGCTTTTTATTCCCCAGCTGTCATGGTGGGATTTGAGTTCATGGGCGGAATTCTCCAACCCCCCCCCCCAGGTTGGGGAATCGCCCGGGGCCGGTGTAAATCCCGCCCCCGCCATGGCCGGAATTCTCCGCCACCCGGGAATCGGCGGGGAGCGGGAATCGTGCCCTGCCGATCGGCGTGCGCCCCGCGGCGATTCTCCGGCCCGCGATGGGCCAAAGTCCCGCCGCTGACTGGCCAATCCCGCCAACGTGGTTTAAACCACCTCTGTGCCGGCGGGATTGGCAGCGCGAGCGGGCCCCCGGGGGGGGGGGGGGGGCGCCGGGCGATCGGACCCCGGGTGGTGCCCCCACAGTGGCCTGGTCCGCGATCGGGGCCCACCGATCGGCGGCCCGCCAGTGCCGTGGGGGCACTCGTTTTCTTCCGCCGCCGCCATGGCCTACACCATGGTGGAGGCGGAAAAGACCCTCCCTACCGCGCATGCACCGGTGGTGACGTCAGCGGCCGCTGATGCTCCGGCGCATGCGCGGACTCACGCCGCCCGGAGAAGGCCTTTCGGCCAGCCCCGACGCCGGCCGGCGTAGCGCCAAGGGCCGTTGGCGCCAGTCGGCGGAGCGGGAGCCACTCCGGCGCAGGCCTAGCCCCTAACGGTGCAGAGAAGTCCGCACCTTTGGGGAGGCCCGATGCTGGAGTGGTTGGCGCCAGTCTGCTACGCCAGGACCCCCCGCCCCACCGGGTAGGGGAGAATCCCGCCCTATATCTCTGATTCCTCGTCCACATGTCATCAATGCCTCTGTTATCGAGTTGTGTGTCATCCACAATCTCCAGCTCAACGTTCGTTCCGACTGGTAACCTCCCATCCTCATTCTGTTTGATTATTTCCCCACTCCCCTCGTAGATTTGTTGTTTGGAGCAATTCATTGAATGGATGAGACTCCCAACCCATGTCGCACTGCTGCTCCTTCGGGATTCTGGGTTCCCCCTGTGAATAGGCTCAGAGACAGGCAGAAAGTGAATTCCAGCCTGGATTCTCCACCCTGGGCCGGGTGTACAGAGGCTGGGGAATTCCAGCCCGGATTCTCCACCCTGGGCCGGGTGTACAGAGGCTGGGGAATTCCAGCCCGGATTCTCCACCCTGGGCCGGGTGTACAGAGGCTGGGGAATTCCAGCCCGGATTCTCCACCCTGGGCCGGGTGTACAGAGGCTGGGGAATTCCAGCCCGGATTCTCCACCCTGGGCCGGGTGTACAGAGGCTGGGGAATTCCAGTGTATTCCCCAGTGTATCAGCCTGGGCCTGTAGATTAGCAGTGTAGTGACATTACCACTGGGTCAGCACCTCCCCATCCAGAATGTGAAAATACAGTAAAGCTGGTGGCAAACCAAGGGCATCGGGACAGACCCTTACAATGAAAACCAGGGGCGGGATTCTCCAATAACGGGGCTGTGTCCCCACGTCGGTGTGCAAAGTAGCACCAACCACTCCGGCATCAACGGTCCCCGATATTGGGGAATGCTCCCATTCCGAGGAGACGATGTCAGTGCCGGAGTGGTCCCTGCAGCTCCAGCTAGCGCGGAACGGCCCGCGCGAGTTCGCACATGCGCGGAACTGCCAGCGTAGTTTGACGGCCAGCATATTTCCGGGTATGTGCGGGGGTTCCCTTCACTGCGCCGGCCCCCGGGCAATATGGCGGGACCCTACAGGGGCCCCCACGGAACCAGCCCGCCCGCTGATCAGCCGGTCCAGATCGTGGGCCAGGCCACCATGGGAGCCCCCCTCAGGGTCGGATCCCCCGCCTCCCTTCCAGGACAGCCCCCGCAGACACACCTTCCAGGTCCCGCCGTGTGGGACGCCGGCGGAACTCGGCTAAACTCGACGGCCACTCGGCCCATTGGGGCCCGGAGAATCGCCGGGGGGGGGGGGGGGGGGGGGGCAGCTGCCAACGGCCCCCGACCCGCGCAGCGGGAATCCCACGGTCGCCCGAGAATTGGCACCGGAGAATGGGGAAGCCGCCATCAGGCAGCGGAGTGTAATTCTCCTCCCCCCCCCCGGGGATTCTCCAACCCGCCGCCGGTCAGAGAATCCCTGTCAGGGTGTTTAGCGGTGAACTTCTTCACAAAAGTGGGAATCCCCACAGTGCAGGAGGCCATTCGACCCATCAGGTCTGCACCGACCCTCTGAAAGAGCACCCCACCCAAGCCCACTTCCCTGCCCGACCCCCGTAACCCCACCAAACATTAGGACACTACGGGCAATTTAGCCTGGCCAATCCACCTAACCCGCACATCTTTGGACTGTGGGAGGAAACCGGAGCACCCGGAGGAAACCCACGCACACACGGGGAGGATGTGCAGACTCCGCACAGACAGTGACCCAAGCGGGAACCGAACCTGGGACCCTGGAGCTGTGAGGCAGCAGTGCTAGCCACTGTAATTTCCAACAGCAATTACAGTGATTTTCCGGAAAATGTTTCCATGGATGGAGAAGGAGTTGTATTCACTGGGCTCTGAGAGACCACATTCAGAGTAAAGATAAACTCATCTCCTTCCCACCCAGGGGTGAACATACACAGCTCAGCATGTCACCAGGAGAGAATAACAACTCCTGGGTCTTGGAGACAAGTGTTGCACAGCTCAGAGCCACACCAGCCTCGCGAGATCGGGGCCACACCAGCCTCGCGAGATCGGGGGACACACCAGCCTCGCGAGATCGGGGGACACAAACACAGCTCAGAGCCACACCAGCCTCGCGAGATCGGGGCCACACCAGCCTCGCGAGATCGGGGGACACACCAGCCTCGCGAGATCGGGGGACACAAACACAGCTCAGAGCCACACCAGCCTCGCGAGATCGGGGCCACACCAGCCTCGCGAGATCGGGGGACACACCAGCCTCGCGAGATCGGGGGACACAAACACAGCTCAGAGCCACACCAGCCTCGCGAGATCGGGGCCATACCAGCCTCGCGAGATCGGGGGACACAAACACAGCTCAGAGCCACACCAGCCTCGCGAGATCGGGACCACACCAGCCTCGCGAGATCGGGGGTCACAAACTCTGCGCCCAGAATGGAGAGAGAGAACTTGCATTTCCACACTTTTCCCAAGCTCAGAGAATTCCAAAGCACTTTACACCAATTAAATACTTTCTGAAGTATAGTTACTGTTGCAATGTGGGAAACACAATTTGTGCACAGCAAGCTCCCACAGGCAGTAAAGTGAGAATAGCCAGACAATCAATTTTAGTGATGTTAGCTGAAGGATCAATATTGGTCCCAGGAACACGGGCTGGTGCTTTATTTAAAGGTGAACAGAGTCACTGAAACTCCTTCTCACTACCCGGAACACCAGACAGAGATGCTATTCAGGATTAGGAAAGCGGAGAGTTTCACACCGACATTGCACGTTGATACGTACGTAGAGCCCCGTCGTGCATGATAGCCGAGATACTGCAGATAAGCCTGGCACACATTTCCGCCAACATTGGCATAGTGGCCATCATGAAGGAATCCAGGCACATGTACCGCATCATCTCCTCACGGTGATGGACTGCGAGCGGGTCCATGCCAACAAACCCTGGCAGCTCGGTATACTTGGGCAACAGAACCAGCTGTGAGGGAAGAGAAGTCATTAGAACCGAGTCTGGGAATCGCTAACATTTGCAAATTCTCCCACCAAATAGCAAACAGGACGTCAAATTCCTTTACTGTCTCCAATTGGTAATAAACTGCTCCCTCTGCTCAGGCATTTAGTGCACAAGCTCGGCATTCTGGAAAGATACCTCTGCATTCTTACAGGAGAATTCATACTTTCAACAAAATGGACACAGCACATCAGACAATCTGAGTTTTACAGCCACAGAGGTACAGAACTTTCTGAAGAGTCGTTATAATTTGGGAGTCACGGCTGCCAATTTACAAACAGCAACTACCATGAACAGCAATGTGAAAATAGCCAAATAACTGGGATATTAGGGTGTGGAGAGAGGGAGAGAGTGGGATTAGACTGGGTGGGATATTAAAGGGCGTGGGGAGTGAGGGGGGAGTGGGATTAGACTGGGTGGGATATTAAAGGGTGTGGGGAGTGAGGGGGAGAGTGGGACTAGACTGGGTGGGATATTAAAGGGTGTGGGGAGTGAGGGGGGAGAGTGGGATCAGACTGGGTGGGATATTAAAGGGTGCGGGGAGTGAGGGGGAGAGTGGGATTAGACTGGGTGGGATATTAAAGGGTGTGGGGAGTGAGGGGTAGAGTGGGATTAGACTGGGTGGGATATTAAAGGGTGCGGGGAGTGAGGGGAGAGTGGGATTAGACTGGGTGGGATATTAAAGGGTGTGGCGAGTGAGGGGGAGAGTGGGATTAGACTGGGTGGGATATTAAGGGTGTGGAGAGTGAGGGGGAGTGGGATTAGACTGGGTGGGATATTAAAGGGTGTGGGGAGTGAGGGGGAGAGTGGGATTAGACTGGGTGGGATATTAAAGGGTGTGGGGAGTGAGGGGAGAGTGGGATTAGTCTGGGTGGGATATTAAAGGGTGTGGGGAGTGAGGGGGAGTGGGATTAGACTGGGTGGGATATTAAAGGGTGCGGGGAGTGAGGGAGGGGGATTAGACTGGGTGGGATATTAAAGGGTGCGGGGAGTGAGGGGGAGAGTGGGATTAGACTGGGTGGGATATTAAAGGGTGCGGGGAGTGAGGGGGAGAGTGGGATTAGACTGGGTGGGATATTAAAGGGGGCGGGGGAGTGAGGGGGAGAGTGGGATTAGACTGGGTGGGATATTAAAGGGTGTGGGGAGTGAGGGGAGAGTGGGATTAGACTGGGTGGGATATTAAAGGGTGCGGGGAGTGAGGGGGAGAGTGGGATTAGACTGGGTGGGATATTAAAGGGTGTGGGGAGTGAGGGGGGAGACTGGGATTAGACTGGGTGGGATATTAAAGGGTGCGGGGAGTGAGGGGGAGAGTGGGATTAGACTGGGTGGGATATTAAATGGTGTGGGGAGTGAGGGGGAGAATGGGATTAGACTGGGTGGGATATTAAAGGGTGCGGGGAGTGAGGGGAGAGTGGGATTAGACTGGGTGGGATATTAAAGGGTGCGGGGAGTGACGGGGAGAGGGTGGGATTAGACTGAGTGGGATATTAAAGGGTGCAGGGAGGAGGGAGTGTGATTAGACTGGGTGGGATATTAAAGGGTGTGGGGTGAGGGGGAGAGTGGGATTAGACTGGGTGGGATATTAAAGGGTGCGGGGAGTGAGGGGGATGAGAGTGAGGGGGATTAAACTGGGTGGGATATTAAAGGGTGTGGGGTGAGGGGGAGAGTGGGATTAGACTGGGTGGGATATTAAAGGGTGCGGGGAGTGAGGGGGATGAGAGTGAGGGGGATTAGACTGGGTGGGATATTAAAGGGTGCGGGGAGGGAGAGGGGTATTAGACTGGGTGGGATATTAAAGGGTGTGGGGAGTGAGGGGGATTAGACTGGGTGGGATATTAAAGGGTGTGCAGAGTGAGGGGGATTAGACTGGGTGTGATATTAAAGGGTGCAGGGAGGGGGAGGGGGATTAGACTGGGTGGGATATTAAAGGGTGTGGGGAGTGAGGGGTGAGTGGGATTAGACTGGGTGGGATATTAAAGGGTGCGGGAGTGAGGGGGGGGGATTCGACTGGGTGAGATATTAAAGTGTGTGGGGAGTGAGTGGGATTAGACTGGGTGGGATATTAAAGGGTGTGGGGAGTGAGGGGAGAGTGGGATTAGACTGGGTGGGATATTAAAGGGTGTGGGGAGTGAGGGGGAGTGGGATTAGACTGGGTGGGATATTAAAGGGTGCAGGGAGTGAGGGGAGAGAGTGGGATTAGACTGGGTGGGATATTAAAGGGTGCGGGGAGTGAGGGGAGAGGAGGATTAGACTGGGTGGGATATTAAAGGGTGTGGGGAGTGAGGGGGGAGTGGGATTAGACTGGGTGGGATATTAAAGGGTGCGGGGAGTGAGGGGAGAGTGGGATTAGACTGGGTGGGATATTAAAGGCTGCGAGGAGGGGGATTAGACTGGGTGGGATATTAAAGGGTGTGGGAGTGAGGGGGGAGAGTGGGATTAGACTGGGTGGGATCTAAAGGGTGTGGGGAGTGAGGGGGAGAGTGCGATTAGACAGGGTGGGATATTAAAGGGTGTGGGGAGTGAGGGGGAGAGTGGGATTAGACTGGGTGGGATATTAAAGGGTGCGGGGAGTGAGGGGAGAGTGGGATTAGACTGGGTGGGATATTAAAGGGTGTGGGGAGTGAGGGGGAGAGTGCGATTAGACGGGTGGGATATTAAAGGGTGCGGGGAGTGAGGGGGAGAGTGGGATTAGACTGGGTGGGATATTAAAGGGTGTGGGGAGTGAGGGGTAGAGTGGGATTAGACTGGGTGGATATTAAAGGGTGCGGGGAGTGAGGGGAGAGTGGGATTAGACTGGGTGGGATATTAAAGGGTGTGGCGAGTGAGGGGGAGAGTGGGATTAGACTGGGTGGGATATTAAAGGGTGTGGAGAGTGAGGGGGAGTGGGATTAGACTGGGTGGGATATTAAAGGGTGTGGGGAGTGAGGGGGAGAGTGGGATTAGACTGGGTGGGATATTAAAGGGTGTGGGGAGTGAGGGGAGAGTGGGATTAGTCTGGGTGGGATATTAAAGGGTGTGGGGAGTGAGGGGGAGTGGGATTAGACTGGGTGGGATATTAAAGGGTGCGGGGAGTGAGG
>NC_052156.1:2787813-2922813 GCF_902713615.1 Scyliorhinus canicula
TCCCTCCAGTGCCAACACACGGTGGCAGCCGTCTGTACCATCTACAGGATTCACCGCAGCAACTGGGCAGCACGGTAGCATGGTGGTTAGCATAAATGCTTCACAGCTCCAGGGGTCCCAGGTTCGGTTCCCGGCTGGGTCACTGTCTGTGCGGAGTCTGCACGTCCTCCCCGTGTGTGCGTGGGTTTCCCCCGGGTGCTCCGGTTTCCTCCCACAGTCCAAAGATGTGCGGGTTAGGTGGATTGGCCATGCTAAATTGCCCGTAGTGTCCTAAAAAGTAAGGTTAGGGTGGGGTTGTTGGGTTACGGGTATAGGGTGGATACGTGGGTTTGAGTAGGGTGATCATTGCTCGGCACAACATCGAGGGCTGAAGGCCTGTTCTGTGCTGTACTGTTCTATGTTAACCTGCAGACTGCCTCAGCAAAACTTCAACGGTGATTTTAAATGTTCTAAAATCACAAGATAATTACTGAGGAGAAAGGCCATTCAGCCCATCTTAACTCGTGTTAAACACTGCAACATACATTGCTTCTCACTATTGTATTACCTCCAAACTTATAAGACCCTCACTCAATATTTAACCTGGGTGGAGGTGGTACGATTATAACGTTTCTGGATGATATGAAACTTGGCAGAATGTTGATAGTGGTGAGGGTAGACAGAGGTTTCAAGGTGACATGAAACAGGCAGGTTGTGGGTGGAGCTCAAGGTCAAGGGCAATGAAGTGTTGCATTTAGGAGGTTTGATATGGAAAGACAGCGAAGTGTAAATGGGATAATTCTGTAAAGTATGGATGATCAGAGAAACCATCGCGTCTGAAAATAAACAATCCCGAAAGGTGGCGGGGGAAACTGATTCGGCGATTTTAGCAAAAAGGTTAGGAGTTACTTGGGTTTCTAAATAAAGGATTGGAATATAAAAAAAAACAAGAGTTCTGCTAGATGAATTACTGATTAGATCGGAGCTGGAATATTGTGGACATATCTGGTCACCACACTTCAGGAATGATGTTAAAGGCCTTGGAAAGAGTCCAGAGAAGATTTACAGGATGTGACCAGCGATGAGGGACTTCAGAAACCAGGAGCGATTCGAAAGGTTAGGATGGTTGGGGTTAAGTCTGCGTTTCTCAATCGCACGGTGGCACAGTGGTTAGCACTGCTGCCTCACAGCGCCAGTGGTCCCAGGTTCGGTTCCCGGCTGGGTCACTGTCTGTGCGGAGTCTGCACGTTCTCCCCGTATCTGCGTGGGTTTCCTCCGGGTGCTCCGGTTTCCTCCCACAATCCAAAGACGTGCAGGTTAGGTGGGGTTACAGGGATAGGGCGGGGGAGTGGACCTAGGTAGGGTGCTCTTTCAGAGGGTCAGTGCAGACTCGATGGGCTGAATGGCCTCCTTCTGCACTATGATTCCCTAATCTCACACCAGGGCTGGCAAACACAGAGGTTCAATGTATTTCTAAGATGGCTCAGATAGATGTACTTTGTGGATTCAGCAACTATTCCTCATGGGGACATCCCAGCTGTAATTGCTACTCGCTGCTGGCCACACGCTGCTCCACATTCTGGCTATATACATAGAACATAGAACAGTACAGCACAGAACAGGCCCTTCGGCCCTCGATGTTGTGCCGAGCAATGATCACCCTACTCAAACCCACGTATCCACCCTGTACCCGTAACCCAACAACCCCCCCTTAACCTTACTTTTTAGGACACTACGGGCAATTTAGCATGGCCAATCCACCTAACCCGCGCATCTTTGGACTGTGGGAGGAAACCGGAGCACCCGGAGGAAACCCACGCCGACACGGGGAGGACGTGCAGACTCCACACAGACAGTGACCCAGCCGGGAATCGAACCTGGGACCCTGGAGCTGTGAAGCATTTATGCTAACCACATTGCTACCGTGCTGCCCAAACTCATGCATATTCCCTTAAATTGAGATCACAACAAGGACTGTCCCAAGATGGTTAACAGGTGACCTGAATAGAAGGTGCATTCAGGGTGATGAAAAGTTTTGATCGAGTACATTGTATTCCCATTGGTGGGTGGGTCCGTCGGGTGGGGATAGATTCAAAATACCCAGTGACAGATCAGGAAGATTGATGAGGCAAAATGTCTTCACTCCAAGTTGTTGGGATCGGGAGTGCGCGACTTGAACAGGTGGTACAGAAGCTGATTCCATAAATCATTTTGGAAAGAGAGTGCGGCCGGTTCTTGAGGTTGAGGAATTTTACAGGATTTTTTATTTTTAGACACGAGGGTTTCTCTGATCATCTATACTTTACAGAGGGACTTGAGGCTGTTTTTGTTAGAGAGAAGAAGGTTAAGAGGTGACTTAATTGAGGCATACAGGATGACCAGAGGATTAGATAGGGTGGACAGTGAGAGCCTTTTTCCTCGGATGGTGATGTCCAGCACGAGGGGACATAGCTTTAAATTGAGGGGAGATAGATATAGGACAGATGTCAGAGGCAGGTTCTTTACTCAGAGAGTAGTAAGGGCGTGGAATGCCCTGCCTACAACAGTAGTGGACTCGCCAACACTAAACGCATTTAAATGGTCATTGGATAGGCATATGGACGATAAGGGAATAGTGTAGATGGGCTTTAGAGGGGTTTCACAGGTCGGCACAACATCGAGGGCCGAAGGGCCTGTACTGCGCTGTAATGTTCAATGTTCAATGAGGACATCAAACCGGGAGATGGGATTCAGCATGAGAGGCAGTATTCAGATGATGGGCTGAAAGGTATCATCCAGTGCTGTAAGTTTCTATGATTCTATCTATGACTGTTGAATTCCCAGTCCTGAAGGTGTTTTGTCCTGGGCCCTATGCCACCCTCTCCCTGTCTTCTGGATCTTCCTGCTTGGATTATACACTCCGATTGGGATTATTTCTGTATTTTCCTGCTTGGATTATACACTCCGATTGGGATTATTTTGTGCTGCTTTACTTTCATAAAATCCGACAGCACAGAGATATTTCATTCCGTCCGTAGAGCTGTGCCAGTCTGCTTGAAAGATCCATCAAGTTAATCCCACTCCCCCCCCCGCTCGTTTCCCTTACCCATGTAAATATTTTCTATTCTGGTATTTTTTCCATTTTGAAAGTTATTATTGAATCAGTTTGCACAGAGAGAACCTTCCAGATCATCACATTACGCCGCATTCGATTGATTTTCTTCAAGACATCTGTTTTTTTGCCACTAGCCCTTTTTAATCATCTTGGAGGAAACTAATAGAGTTGAACCTACCTGAGTAGCCTGTGTCACAGTAACACACAATCTGATTGGAGTCTAGGTCAGCATGACACGAGACCCCATGGTAGTTATCGCCTCCTGGATAATCTGGACATGGACAGGGGCGGCACTGTTCTCCAGACCCCAGGACCGGGTCTCCATAGTAACCATCAGAACATCTGCGTGAAGTCACATGTTAACATCAAACTTTACAGCAAAGAGAAACTTTACAGTTCAGAAGAATGAGGGGGGGGATCTCACAGAAACCTATAAAATTCTAACAGGACTGGACAGGGTAGATGCAGGAAGGATGTTCCCGATGGTGGGGGGTGTACAGAACCAGAGGGTCGCAGTCTGAGGATACGGGGTAGACCATTTCGGACAGAGATGAGGAGTAATCTCTTCACCCAGAGAGTGGGCGGCCTGTGGAATTCATTACCACAGTAAGCGGGGCAAGTGAGACGAAAAACATGTTTTCAAGAAGTCGTTAGATATAGCACTTAGGGTGCAGGGGGTCAAAGGGTATGGGGTGAAAGTGGGATTAGGCTATTGAGCTGGATGATCAGCCATGATCACAATGAATGGCAGGGCAGGCTCGAAGGGCTGAATGGCCTCCTCCTGCACCTAATTTTTCTATTTTTCTAAATAGGTGCTGGAAAACCTGGAACAAATGAGTTTAGACTTCAGATCGTTTTTAAATTATGTACAGTGTATGTGAGCTGAAGATTGCCATCACGACTTGTCGTGAACCTTAGACAGGGACAATATTACTAACGTGCAGAGTGCTGCCTGGTTTATCCCTGTTTAATCTTCAGGCGGATGTAAACAATCTAACTGCGCTCGCTCAAAGCAAACAGGTGATTTTCCCGGGCGTCCTCTGGCAATATTTGAACCTTGACCAACACAGAAAAACCCAGATTATTTGATTTATTATCACATTCCTGTTTGTGGGATCCTGCTATGCACACATTGGCTGCAGTATTGCCTCCATTACTTCAAAAGTACTTCATTGGCAGTAAGGCACTTTGGGACGTACTGAGGTGGTGCTACATAAATGTAAACCTTTCCATTCCTTTTGATATTCTGATGATCTATAATTTGGGGCCAGTTACCTGAACCCCCACAGTTACAGTTTTGGAGCCTGTTGGAAATGAGGCAGCCACATTGCAGACAGCAAACTTCTCCAAACCGCAAGGTGAAATTGATCAGATATCTGTTTTTTAGTAATGTAGGCTTTAGTTTGAAGAATGTATCAATTTCAGATATATTGTATTCTAAGTATTAGGTGCTGTAAGGGTTAAAATCCTCTGTTATAGTGTGCTTGACTGCTGCAGTCACAGTTTTTAAGCAATCTTGGTTTGAAAGAAAACAAAGCTTTTAGGAGCCAGAGGTGCAATTAACCCTTGTAAAAGGTTTGGGCTGATGCAATTTTATTTCGATTAAGGGAATTCCCTGGGGAGTTAATTCGTTTTCAGCTTGGTGATGTCATTGATGGGTGGAGCTAAGGCATCAGGCTGCTTGAGAAATAATTTTTCAGTTTTAGTTTGGATTCTGGCTGAAGCTCAGATTAAGTGTGGCTGTTAAGGGGCTGTTTAGCTCACAGGGCTAATCGCTGGCTTTGAAAGCAGACCAAGGCAAGCCAGCAGCACGGTTCGATTCCCGTAACAGCCTCCCCGAACAGGCGCCGGAATGTGGCGACTAGGGGCTTTTCACAGTAACTTCATTTGAAGCCTACTCGTGACAATAAGCGATTTTCATTTCAAGTGTGTGTAAGTTCTCACTGTAGGTTAGATAAAAGTGATTAATTGTATTTGGAGCAGTGCAGACTTGTCTGAGGACTATGGGGAGCTGAAATAAGCCAGCTACAAACAGCTTTTGAGGACATCTAGCCAGAGTGTCCGCAGGGGTTTGCACCAGAGTCAGAGATGTTCTGTAAGGCAGTGTCGAGAGATCCTTTCTCAAAGAATAACCCTGTAAAGCAAGTATTCCTCTGTGACATTGGCATTTAAGGTGGAAAGAGAGCTGAGATTATTTATTTTCTTGTTGTTTAAGTGGGAGTGAAGGTAACAGTTATGGATATTGTATTCACTGTGTTGAACAGTATTGTTTAAGAGGTAATTGTAATCTATTTTCTTGTGTGATGTTGAAGATATTCCAATACTGTGTTTGTAATGAAGATTGTTTTAATGTATCATATCCCTTTTTAGTGTGAGATCACTCCTGGAGTGAGAAATACTTTCCTCACAGTCTTACAAAACTAAAATAAAAGATTGGGGTTTCTGTCCAGTATCCCAAGATTGTTGAGGTCTGGGTTGTAATAGAAGGAAGATTTTATCTGAATTTTATTGTGAAGAGGGTAAGTTAGAAAGTAGGATGTGTGACCATGAGCCAGGAGAGTATCAGTATCTGTTTTTGTGGGTATTTAATGGAGCTAAGGAACCCAATATATGGTGCGGCTTTGCATCTGTTAAGTGTGTATCAGAATGGTGAACAAATCATAGGAATAGTGTGTACACCATATATAAAGTGTATAGAATATATGGATAATTGCTAAACTATAGGAATGGTGTATACACCAAATCTATAATGTATATAATATGTGAATAATTGCTAAACTATAGGAATGGTGTATACACCATATCTATAGTGTATATAATATATGAATAATTGCTAAACTATAGGAATAGTGTATAAAGCATATATATAGTGTATATAATATATGAATAATTGATAAACTACAGGAATAGTGTATATACCATATCTATAGTGTATATAAGGGCCGAATGGCCTCCTACTGCTCCTATTTTCTACGTTTCTATGTAAGGCCCATTGCTTAGACAAAGCAGAGGTTTAACATCTATGTAATGCCTCACTAAGAAAATGAACAGCAAATGTTTGTGAATTACAGTTCCACTGGAATGAGACAGATTTTCGATGCCTCTGGATTGTTCCCGATGGTCAACATTCTGCTAACTAAAGTGTAAACAGGAACCTGCGGCCAGGTGCCAGTGTGGGTCACTGACCTCTCACAATGATGTCCACATGTGTTGTCCCTGCAGTTCACACACATCCCTGTCTGGGAGTCACACTCCTCGGAGTGCCCGTTACATTGGCAAGGATGGCAGTTTGGGAAGTCCCAGTGCTGAGGGTGACACGCGTCACACTGGCGACCCCTTGCCCCTGATCGGCACTGACACTGGCCGCTGGTCTGGTCACACATACTGAAAATCGATCCTTCAGGATTGCAGCTACAAGCTGGAGGAGCAAAGGCAAAAGATGTCACTAAATATTCATCATAAGGGCAATTTTAGCAATCAGCTTCTCAAATGGACAAATATAAAGGCTTGATTCACAAGCTGAAGAGAAATTTTTAAACCTGCTCCTTATACATCCTCATGTACTCCATCACTGACTCTCCACAACCTCTCCCACAGCCCCATCTACACTCTCCCCTATCACTGACTCTACCCACCCCCTCCCACAGCCCCATGTACACTCTCCCCTATCACTGACTCTACCCACCCATTCACTCCCCTCCCACAGCCCCATGTACACTCTCCCCTATCACTGACTCTACCCACCCATTTACTCCCCTCCCACAGCCCCATGTACACTCCCCCCTATCACTGACTCTACCCACCCATTCACTCCCTCCCACAGCCCCATGTACACTCTCCCCTCCCACATCCCCATGTACACTCTCCCCTATCACTGACTCTACCCACCCATTCACTCCCCTCCCACATCCCCATGTACACTCTCCCCTATCACAGACTCTACCCACCCAATCACTCCCCTCCCACATACCCATGTACACTCTCCCCTCCCACATCCCCATGTACACTCTCCCCTATCACTGACTCTACCCATCCCCTCCCACAGCCCCATGTACACTCTCCCCTATCACTGACTCTACCCACCCATTCACTCCCCTCCCACAGTCCCATGTACACTCTCCCCTCCCACAGCCCATGTACACTCTCCCCTCCCACAGCCCCATGTACACTCTCCCCTATCACTGACTCTACCCACCCAATCACTCCCCTCCCACATCCCCATGTACACTCTCCCCTATCACAGACTCTACCCACCCAATCACTCCCCTCCCACATCCCCATGTACACTCTCCCCTATCACTGACTCTACCCCCCATTCACTCCCCTCCCACAGCCCCATGTACACTCTCCCCCATCACTGACTCTACCCACCCCCTCCCACAGCCCCATGTACACTCTCCCCTATCACTGACTCTACCCACCCATTCACTCCCCTCCCACAGCCCCATGTACACTCTCCCCCATCACTGACTCTACCCACCCCCTCCCACAGCCCCATGTACACTCTCCCCTATCACTGACTCTACCCACCCATTCACTCCCCTCCCACAGCCCCATGTACACTCTCCCCTATCACTGACTCTACCCACCCATTCACTCCCCTCCCACATCCCCATGTACACTCTCCCCTATCACTGACTCTACCCACCCAATCACTCCCCTCCCACACCCCCATGTACACTCTCCCCTATCACTGACTCTACCCCCATTCACTCCCTCCCACAGCCCCATGTACACTCTCCCCTATCACTGACTCTACCCACCCCCTCCCACATCCCCATGTACACTCTCCCCTATCACTGACTCTACCCACCCAATCACTCCCTCCCACATCCCCATGTACACTCTCCCCTATCACTGACTCTACCCACCCAATCACTCCCTCCCACAGCCCCATCTACACTCTCCCCTATCACTGACTCTACCCACCCAATCACTCCCCTCCCACACCCCCATGTACACTCTCCCCTATCACTGACTCTACCCACCCATTCACTCCCCTCCCACAGCCCCATGTACACTCTCCCCCATCACTGACTCTACCCACCCCCTCCCACAGCCCCATGTACACTCTCCCCTATCACTGACTCTACCCACCCATTCACTCCCCTCCCACAGCCCCATGTACACTCTCCCCCATCACTGACTCTACCCACCCCCTCCCACAGCCCCATGTACACTCTCCCCTATCACTGACCCTACCCACCCATTCACTCCCCTCCCACAGCCCCATGTACACTCTCCCCTATCACTGACTCTACCCACCCAATCACTCCCCTCCCACACCCCCATGTACACTCTCCCCTATCACTGACTCTACCCCCATTCACTCCCTCCCACAGCCCCATGTACACTCTCCCCTATCACTGACTCTACCCACCCAATCACTCCCCTCCCACATCCCCATGTACACTCTCCCCTATCACTGACTCTACCCACCCATTCATTCCCCTCCCACACCCCCATGTACACTCTCCCCTCCCACATCCCCATGTACACTCTCCCCTATCACTGACTCTACCCCCATTCACTCCCTCCCACAGCCCCATGTACACTCTCCCCTATCACTGACTCTACCCACCCAATCACTCCCCTCCCACATCCCCATGTACACTCTCCCCTATCACTGACTCTACCCACCCATTCACTCCCCTCCCACACCCCCATGTACACTCTACCCTATCACTGACTCTACCCACCCATTCACTCCCCTCCCACACCCCCATGTACACTCTCCCCTCCCACATCCCCATGTACACTCTCCCCTATCACTGACTCTACCCACCCATTCACTCCCCTCCCACACCCCCATGTACACTCTCCCCTCCCACAGCCCCGTGTACACTCTCCCCTCCCACAGCCCCATGTACACTCTCCCCTCCCACAGCCCCGTGTACACTCTCCCCATCACTGTCTACCCACCCAGGAGAATTAATTGATTTCTTTACTTGAAGCTGATTATTTCAACTCTGTCACTCCGCTCTCTTTTATGCCAGTTGGGATTGTGGGTGTGATTGGCGATCCCTATTTGCCTTGAAGTGAATCTGATGTTAGTCTTTGAGGGCAATTTAGAGTCACCCACTTTCTGATGGGACTGGAGTCACCTATAAATCCAGCCCAGGTAAAGATGACAGGTTTCCACCCGTTTCCAATGGGACATTAATAAACCAGACGGGTTTTTAACAAAATTCCAGCTCACTTTTACTGAGACCGGGGGTGATTCTCCGATTCTGCGGCTACGTCCACTGGATCCCTCTGGTTTTACGACCAAAAAGTCGGCGCTGCCCCCGCGCTGATGCTCACAGCTGCGCCACGTAAAGCCCCCGGTTTTACCGATGCGGACGCAGAATGGCCGGGTCCGTGGCCACGCATGCGTATGGCGGCTACCTGCAGCGGTCGCGCAGTACGGCACAGCGTCAGCCACACGGGGACCTGGTCTGCCAAATACTGCCACCCTGTAACCCCTCTCGCCACCCTCGGACCACCAACCACCCGTCCCCCCAGCCGGACCCCTCCTCCCCAGACCCGGGATTATCCGGGATTATCAGGGATCATCACCGTGAATCCAGGATTCTCACTGTGAGCCCGGGATTATCACCGCGACCCCGGGATTCTCACCATGACCCCGGGATTATCACCATGACCCCGGGATTATCATCGTGAACCCGGGATTATCACCGTGACCCCGGGATTCTCACCGTGAACCCGGGATTATCACCGTGAACCCGGGATTCTCACCTTGACCCCGGGATTATCACCGTGACCCCGGGATTATCACCGTGACCCCGGGATTATCACTGTGACCCCGGGATTATCAGCGTGACCCCGGGATTATCACCGTGACCCCGGGATTCTCACCATGACCCCGGGATTATCACCGTGACCCCGGGATTCTCACCGTGAACCCGGGATTATCACCGTGAACCCGGGATTATCACCATGAACCCGGATTATCACCGTGACCCCAGGATTATCACCGTGACCCCAGGATTATCACCGTGACCCCAGGATTATCACCGTGACCCCGGGATTATCACCATGACCCCGGGATTATCACCGTGAACCCGGGATTATCACCGTGACCCCGGGATTATCACCGTGAACCCGGGATTCTCACCATGACCCCGGGATTCTCACCATGACCCCGGGATTATCACCATGACCCCGGGATTATCACCGTGAACCCGGGATTATCACCGTGACCCCGGGATTATCACCGTGAACCCGGGATTCTCACCATGACCCCGGGATTATCACCGTGACCCCGGGATTATCACCGTGACCCCGGGATTATCACTGTGACCCCGGGATTATCAGCGTGACCCCGGGATTATCACCGTGACCCCGGGATTCTCACCATGACCCCGGGATTATCACCGTGACCCCGGGATTCTCACCGTGAACCCGGGATTATCACCGTGAACCCGGGATTATCACCATGAACCCGGATTATCACCGTGACCCCAGGATTATCACCGTGACCCCAGGATTATCACCGTGACCCCAGGATTATCACCGTGACCCCGGCATTATCACCGTGACCCCAGGATTATCACCGTGACCCCGGGATTATCACCGTGAACGCGGGATTATCAGCGTGAACCCGGGATTATCACCGTGAACCCGGGATTATCAGCGTGACCCCGGCATTATCACAGTGACCCCGGGATTATCACCGTGAACCCGGGATTCTCACCGTGACCCCGGGATTATCAGCGTGACCCCGGCATTATCACAGTGACCCCGGGATTATCAGCGTGAACCCGGGATTCTCACCATGACCCCGGGATTCTCACCATGAACCCTGACATGTCCCTGTAATTTTAAAGATCTCTGCATTTAAACCCCCAAATCTCTGGATATCCAGTGTACCTAACCTCTTTCCATTTAGAAAGGACTCTGCTCTATCCTCTCCTGGTATAAAATGGATAACCTCTCACTTGTTTACATTGACTTCCATCTGCCACAATTTTTCCCATTCACCCAGCCTGTCAATATCTCCTTGCAATTTCATCTGGACTGTCTGCAATGCCACCTAACTTTGTATCATCGGTAGATTTGGATATGCTGGGCCTGGTTTAGCACAGTGGTCTAAACAGCTGTCTTGGAATGCAGAACAATGCCAGCAGCGCGGGTTCAATTCCCGTACCGGCCTCCCCAAACAGGCCCCGGAATGTGGCGACTAGGGGCTTTTCACAGTAACTTCACTGAAGCCTACTCGTGACAATAAGCGATTATTATTATTACATATGACTTTCTATCCCATCATCCAAGTCATTAATGAATAATGTGAATAATTGAGTCCCCAACACCGATCCCTGTGGGACACCACTCGTCACCTCCATAATCCCCACTCTGTCACCTGCCGCTCACCCGATTTCCGAACTAGGTCAATAATTTGCCTGTTAACAGTCTCTTATGTGGGTCATTCAAAGTTGATACACACACAAATTGAAACTTACGAGAGCAGCCATTGGGCCCAAAGCCATAATAATCAGGAGCACATTGGTTACAGCGTTGGCCAATTACATTCCTCTTACACTGACACTGTCCTCCGATCTTCTCACACACTGAGCTGATGGACCCCTGGGGGTCACACTGGCAATCTGGAAATCAGAGATCAGAAACATCAGCAACAAAATCCTCTCAACACCCTTTACCAACAATTCTCCAGAACAAGACATTTCCATGATGCCCAACAAACTCTCTCCATTCGTTGACAGAGTGTGACTGTCACTGGCAAGGCTGGTATTTATTACCCATTCCTCATTGCTGTTGGGAAGGTGGCAATTTGTTGGGAAGGTGGCAATTTGTTGGAAAACAAAGTTAGTTTTAAGGGATTTACATTTGTATTGGTAAACATTAGAAATAAGGTATAGTTTTAATGGGTTTAGTTATGTTTCAGTCCCTGGAATGGACCCAAAGTTAGTTTCATGCTGGACAAAGATGTTTGTATGTGTGGGGGTTGGCTTCGATTCCAGCTGTGATTGTATTGTGATAGATAGAGCTCTGGTGTGAAATATAAAATTAGTTGCTTAGCAAATAGAGGCCCCTGTAAAGAAACAAAATATTTCCTTTGTTCTTTGGTTTTAGCTGGAAGATACAGCAGCTAGTGGCAGGCAGCTAGAGAGGGAACATTTCTCTCAGCTTTGCAAGAAGAAAAGCCATACAATGGGGAAATGGGTAAGAAAGTCAGTGACAGAAATCTAAATGTCAGCTACTTAAGGAAGCTACAGAAATGAAGAGGAGTTCTCAGGAAGCCTGAAGTTAAAGGCACAAAGAGAAACTGGGAACAGAACAGGGTGCTGTTCATTTCAAGTCACAGGACTGTAAAGGAGCTGGCTAGTGAGAAGTCAGAAAGTTATCTGAAGTGGTTCTAAGATTGTGATATCTTACTACAGTTTGTGAGGCGTTAATTGAAATAAGTAATAATAATAATAATAATAACCACTGATTGTCACAAGTAGACTTCAATGAAGTTACTGCGAAAAGCCCCTAGTCGCCACATTCCGGCGCCTGTTCAGGAAGGGTGGTAAAGGAATTGCTCCCGCACTGCTGGCCTTGTTCTGCATTACAAGCCAGCTGTTTAGCCCACTGTGCAAAACTAGTCCCTAATGTGCGGAGCACTCGGTGGCTGGATATTGGAATGTGTGAGTGTGTGTGTGTGTAAAAGCAGTATAGGCAAAAAAATTCCTTAAAGCAGTTGGTGTAGAACCTGGAGTGGATTTGCTGGTAGAAGTGGAGCAGAAGATATGTTCGAAAGAGTCCTTTGGAAAATGTGGAGTGGATTCCGGGATGCAAAGCATTAATGGAAAGCATGATTATGAAAGAAGGTTTTCAAGCGTTTTTTGGGGATTAAAGTTCAGAAACTCTCACACAACAGTCACCTGAGGAAGAGATCCACAGACACTAACTTGGTTTCAGAGTGTGGTGTGTATTTGACCACAGCCAATTGATGTGTCTTTGTGCATCACTGAGACCATTTTAGTTTCAAATGTACTTTGTCATCTGTGTTGATCTTAAATCCTGAGTGTAATTGTTCACCTAAGGGAGGAGTACAGGAGTGTTGTATTATAATTTAGCTCAGTGGGCTAGACAGCTGGTTTGTGATGCAGAACAAAGCCAGCAGCGCGGGTTCAATTCCTGAACAGGCGCCGGAATGTGGCAACTCGGGGCGTTTCACAGTAACTTCATACTTGTGACAATAAAAGGTTAATATTATTAATTAATTTTTTCACGATTAATAAATGTGTGTTTTCTGTTAAAACTAATTAGCAGTTCTGTCACTCTGTTCCTCCACATATGAGAAAAAAAAGAGTGAAAGTTACGGAGCGCGATTCTCTGCTCCCCACGCGGCATGGGAGAATCGCGGGAGGGCCCCCTGACAAAATTCACCCCCCCTCTCCCCCTCCATCCCCCGCCTCAGAAGAATCGGTGCTCGCCGTTTTTCATGGCGACCAGTGATTCTCCGACCCGGATGGGCCGAGCGGCCTGCCGTTCACGACGGCGGCAAACACATCTGCTCGCTGCCGTCGTGAAACGGGAGTGCGAAGCCCGTTTGGGGCTTGTAGGTGGCCTAGAAAGGAAAGAGCACCACGACTGTGCTCGGGAGGGGACAGGCCCGCGATCGGTGCCCACCGATCGTCGAGCCGGCATCAAAATCGGACGCACTATTTCCCCTCCGCCGCCCGGCAAGATCAAGCCGCCACGTCTTGCGGGGCGGCTGAGGGGAAAGACGGCCACTGCGCATGCGCGGGTTTGTGCCGTCAGCGTCATGACGTCAGCCTCGCCTGCGCGGATTGGAGCCGGCCAACCTGCGCATGCGCGGATTGGAGCCGGCCAACCTGCGCATGCGCGGCAGACGTCATTAGACACGGCAGCCGCGTCATTCTTGGCGCGACGCCCCCGCGGCCGAGAGTTACGGAGCGCCGCTCCTAGCCCCGCCGGGAGGGGAGAATAGGGGGCGAGGAGCGGGATTTTTCCCGGGAGCAGAGAAGTCCGCCCACGGTCTTTTGAGTAGGAGTTTCATTCTGGGATCTTCCCGTCCGGTTATAACACCAACTGGGATGGTGACATGATGATCTGCTTTCTTGGACAAAGTTGAATGGTTATTTCAGAGATAACCACATTGTTGTGGTTCTGGAATCACATGTAACCCAGATTGGGAAACGGGAGGAGCTTTCCTTCCCGAAGGAATCATTGGTGAACCAAATGGATTTTTATAACAATCCAGCATTTTCATTGTCAGCTTTGCTGAAAGTAGCTTTTTATTCCCCAGCTGTCATGGTGGGATTTGAGTTCATGGGCAGAATTCTCCAACCCCCCCCCCCCCCCCGGGTCGGGGAATCGCCCGAGGCCGGCGTAAATCCCACCCCCGCCATGGCCGGAATTCTCCGCCACCCGGGAATCAGCTGGAGTGGGAATCGCGCTGCGCCGATCGGCGTGCCCCCCGCGGCGATTCTCCGGCCCGCGATGGGCCGAAGTCCCGCCGCTGACAGGCCTCTCCCGCCGCCGAGGTTTAAACCACCTCTGTGCCGGCGGGATTGGCGGCGCGAGCGGGCCCCGGGGGGGGGGGTGGGGCGCCGGGCGATCGGGCCCCCACAGTGGCCTGGTCCGCGATCGGGGCCCACCGATCGGCGGCCCGCCAGTGCCATGGGGGCACTCGTTTTCTTCTGCCACGGCCACGGCCTCCACCATGGCGGAGGCGGAAGAGACCCCCCCTACCGCGCATGCACCGGTGGTAACGTCAGTGGCCGCTGATGCTCCGACACATGCGCGGACTCACGCCGGCCGGAGAAGGCCTTTCGGCCAGCCCCGACGCCGGCCGGCGTAGCGCCAAAGGCCGTTGGCGCCAGTCGGCGGAGCGGGAGCCACTCCGGCGCAGGCCTAGCCCCTAAAGGTGCGGAGAATTCCGCAGCTTTGGGGAGGCCCGACGCTGGAGTGGTTGGCGCCACTCTTTTACGCCGGTACCCCCCGCCCCACCGGGTAGGGGAGAATCCCGCCCCATATCTCTGATTCCTCGTCCACATGTCATCAATGCCTCTATTATCGAGTTGTGTGTCATCCACAATCTCCAGCTCAACGTTCGTTCCGGCTGGTTACCTCCCATCCTCATTCTGTTTGATTATTTCCCCACTCCCCTCGTAGATTTGTTGTTTGGAGCAATTCATTGAATGGATGAGACTCCCAATCCATGTCGCACTGCTGCTCCTTCGATATTCTGGGTTCCCCCTGTGAATAGGCTCAGAGACAGGCAGAAAGTGAATTCCAGCCCGGATTCTCCACCCTGGGCCGGGTGTACAGAGACTGGGGAATTCCAGCCCGGATTCTCCACCCTGGGCCGGGTGTACAGAGACTGGGGAATTCCAGCCCGGATTCACCACCCTGGGCCGGGTGTACAGAGGCTGGGGAATTCCAGCCCGGATTCTCCACCCTGGGCCGGGTGTACAGAGACTGGGGAATTCCAGCCCGGATTCTCCACCCTGGGCCGGGTGTACAGAGGCTGGGGAATTCCAGCCCGGATTCTCCACCCTGGGCCGGGTGTACAGAGGCTGGGGAATTCCAGTGTATTCCCCAGTGTATCAGCCTGGGCCTGTAGATTAGCAGCGTAGTGACATTACCACTGGGTCAGCACCTCCCCATCCAGAATGTGAAAATACAGTAAAGCTGGTGGCAAACCAAGGGCATCGGGACAGACCCTTACAATGAAAACCAGGGGCGGGATTCTCCAATAACGGGGCTGTGTCCCCACGTCGGTGTGCAAAGTAGCACCAACCACTCCGGCATCAACGGTCCCCGATATTGGGGAATGCTCCCATTCCGAGGAGGCGATGTCAGTGCCGGAGTGGTCCCTGCAGCTCCAGCTAGCGCGGAACGGCCCGCGCGAGTTCGCACATGCGCGGAACTGCCAGCGTAGTTTGACGGCCAGCATATTTCCGGGTATGTGCGGGGGTTCCCTTCACTGCGCCGGCCCCCGGGCAATATGGCGGGACCCTACAGGGGCTCGGCACGGAGTAAAATAGGCCCCCACGGAACCAGCCCGCCCGCTGATCAGTCAGTCCCGATCGTGGGCCAGGCCACCATGGGGGCCCCCCTCAGGGTCGGATCCCCCGCCTCCCTTCCAGGACAGCCCCCGCAGACACACCTTCCAGGTCCCGCCGTGTGGGACGCCGGCGGAACTCGGCTAAACTCGACGGCCACTCGGCCCATTGGGGCCCGGAGAATCGCCGGGGGGGGGGGGGGGGGGGGGCAGCTGCCAACGGCCCCCGACCCGCGCAGCGGGAATCCCACGGTCGCCCGAGAATTGGCACCGGAGAATGGGGAAGCCGCCATCAGGCAGCGGAGTGTAATTCTCCCCCCCCCCCGGGGATTCTCCGACCCGCCGCCGGTCAGAGAATCCCTGTCAGGATGTTTAGCGGTGAACTTCTTCACAAAAGTGGGAATCCCTACAGTGCAGAAGGCCATTCGACCCATCAGGTCTGCACCGACCCTCTGAAAGAGCACCCCACCCAAGCCCACTTCCCTGCCCGACCCCCGTAACCCCACCGAACATTTGGACACTAAGGGCAATTTATCATGGCCAATCCACCTAACCCGCACATCTTTGGACTGTGGGAGGAAACCGGAGCACCCGGAGGAAACCCACGCACACAGGGGGAGAACGTGCAGACTCCACACAGACAGTGACCCGGCCGGGAATCGAACCTGGGACCCTGGAGCTGTGAGGCAGCAGTGCTAGCCACTGTAATTTCCAACAGCAATTACAGTGATTTTCAGGAAAATGTTTCCATGGATGGAGAAGGAGTTGTACTCACTGGGCTCTGAGAGACCACATTCAGAGTAAAGATAAACTCATCTCCTTCCCACCCAGGGGTGAACATACACAGCTCAGCCTGTCACCAGGAGAGAATAACAACTCCTGGGTCTTGGAGACAAGTTTTGCACAGCTCAGAGCCACACCAGCCTCGCGAGATCGGGGCCACACCAGCCTCGCGAGATCGGGGGCCACACCTGCCTCGCGAGATTGGGGCCACACCAGCCTCGCGAGATCGGGGCCACACCAGCCTCGCGAGATCGGGGGCCACACCTGCCTCGCGAGATCGGGGCCACACCAGCCTCGCGAGATCGGGGGCCACACCAGCCTCGCGAGATCGGGGGCCACACCTGCCTCGCGAGATCGGGGGCCACACCTGCCTCGCGAGATCGGGGCCACACCAGCCTCGCGAGATCGGGGCCACACCAGCCTCGCGAGATCGGGGCCACACCAGCCTCGCGAGATCGGGGCCACACCAGCCTCGCGAGATCGGGGGCCACACCTGCCTCGCGAGATCGGGGCCACACCAGCCTCGCGAGATCGGGGCCACACCAGCCTCGCGAGATCGGGGGACACACCAGCCTCGCGAGATCGGGGGACACAAACACAGCTCAGAGCCACACCAGCCTCGCGAGATCGGGGCCACACCAGCCTCGCGAGATCGGGGCCACACCAGCCTCGCGAGATCGGGGGACACACCAGCCTCGCGAGATCGGGGGACACACCTGCCTCGCGAGATCGGGGGACACAAACTCTGCGCCCAGAATGGAGAGAGAGAACTTGCATTTCCACACTTTTCCCAAGCTCAGGGCATTCCAAAGCACTTTACACCAATTAAATACTTTCCGAAGTATAGTTACTGTTGCAATGTGGGAAACACAATTTGTGCGCAGCAAGCTCCCACAGACAGTAAAGTGAGAATAGCCAGACAATCAATTTTAGTGATGTTAGCTGAAGGATCAATATTGGTCCCAGGGACACGGGCTGGTGCTTTATTTAAAGGTAAACAGAGTCACTGAAACTCCTTCTCACTCCCTGGAACACCAGACAGAGATGCTATTCAGGATTAGGAAAGCAGAGAGTTTCACACCGACATTGCACGTTGATACGTACGTAGAGCCCCGTCGTGCATGATAGCCGAGATACTGCAGATAAGCCTGGCACACATTTCCGCCAACATTGGCATAGTGGCCATCATGAAGGAATCCAGGCACATGTACCGCATCATCTCCTCACGGTGATGGACTGCGAGCGGGTCCATGCCAACAAACCCTGGCAGCTCGGTATACTTGGGCAACAGAACCAGCTGTGAGGGAAGAGAAGTCATTAGAACCGAGTCTGGGAATCGCTAACATTTGCAAATCCACCCACCAAATAGCAAACAGGACGTCAAATTCCTTTACTGTCTCCAATTGGTAATAAGCTGCTCCCTCTGCTCAGGCATTTAGTGCACAAGCTCGGCATTCTGGAAAGATACCTCTGCATTCTTACAGGAGAATTCATACTTTCAACAAAATGGACACAGCACATCAGACAATCTCAGTTTTACAGCCACAGAGGTACAGAACTTTCTGAAGAGTCGTTATAATTTGGGAGTCACGGCTGCCAATTTACAAACAGCAACTACCATGAACAGCAATGTGAAAATAGCCAAATAACTGGGATATTAGGGTGTGGAGAGAGGGTGAGAGTGGGATTAGACTGGGTGGGATATTAAAGGGTGCGGGCAGTGAGAGGGGAGAGTGGGATTAGACTGGGTGGGATATTAAAGGGTGTGGGGAGTGAGGGGAGAGTGGGATTAGACTGGGTGGGATATTAAAGGGTGTGGGGAATGAGGGGGAGAGTGGGATTAGACTGGGTGGGATATTAAGGGTGTGGGGAGTGAGGGGGAGAGTGGGATTAGACTGGGTGGGATGTTAAAGGCTGCGAGGAGGGGGATTAGACTGGGTGGGATATTAAAGGGTGTGGAGAGAGGGTGAGAGTGGGATTAGTCTGGGTGGGATATTAAAGGGTGCGGGGAGGGGGATTAGATTGGGTGGGATATTAAAGGGTGCTGGGAGTGAGGGGGTAGTGGGATTAGACTGGGTGGGATATTAAAGGGTGTGGGGAGTGAGGGTGAGAGTGGAATTAGGCTGGGTGGGATATTAAAGGGTGTGGAGAGTGAGAGGGGAGTGGGATTAGACTGGGTGGGATATTAAAGGGTGCGGGGAGTGAGGGGACGGTGGGATTAGACTGGGTGGGATATTAAAGGGTGTGGGGAGTGAGGGTGAGAGTGGGATTAGACTGGCTGGGATATTAAAGGGTGCGGGGAGTGAGGGAGATTAGACTGGGGTGGGATATTAAAGGGTGTGGTGAGTGAAGGGGAGAGTGGGATTAGACTGGGTGGGATATTAAAGGGTGTGGGGAGTGAGGGGGGAGTGGGATTAGACTGGGTGGGATATTAAAGGGTGTGGGGAGTGAGGGGGATTAGACTGGGTGGGCTATTAAAGGGTGCGGGGAGTGAGGGGGAGAGTGGGATTAGACTGGGTGGGATATTAAAGGGTGTGGGGAGTGAGGGGGAGAATGGGATTAGACTGGGTGGGATATTAAAGGGTGCGGAGAGTGAGGGGAGACTTGGATTAGACAGGGTGGGATATTAAAGGGTGCGGAGAGTGAGGGGGATTAGACTGGGTGGGATATTAAAGGGTGCGGTGAGTGAGGGGGACAGTGGGATTAGACTGGGTGGGATATTAAAGGGTGCGGGTAGTGAGGGGGAGAGTGGCATTAGACTGGGTGGGACATTAAAGGGTGTGGTGAGTGAGGGGGAGACTGGGATTAGACTGGGTGAGATATTAAAGGGTGCGGGTAGTGAGGGGGAGAGTGGGATTAGACTGGGTGGGATATTAAAGGGTGTGGGGAGTGAGGGGGAGAGTGGGATTAGACTGGGTGGGATATTAAAGGGTGCGGGGAGTGAGGGGGTAGTGGGATTAGACTGGGTGGGATATTAAAGGGTGCGGGGAGTGAGGGGGAGAGTGGGATTAGACTGGGTGGGATATTAAAGAGTGCGGGGAGTGAGGGGGAGTGGGATTAGACTGGGTGGGATATTAAAGGGTGTGGGGAGTGAGGGAGGAGAGTGGGATTAGACTGGGTGGGATATTAAAGGGTGTGGAGAGTGAGAGGGGAGTGGGATTCGACTGGGTGGGATATTAAAGGGTACGAGGAGGGGGAGAGTGTGTTTAGACTGGGTGGGATATTAAAGGGTGCGGGGAGTGAGGGGGGAGTGGGATTAGACTGGGTGGGATATTAAAGGGTGCGGGGAGTGAGGGGGCATTGGGATTAGACTGGGTGGGATACTAAAGGATGTGGGGAGTGAGGGGGAGTGGGATTAGACTGGGTGGGATATTAAAGGGTGTGGGGAGTGAGGGGGGGTGGGGTTAGGCTTGGTGGGATATTAAAGGGTGCGGGGAGTGAGGGGGGAGAGTGGGATTTGACTGGGTGGGATATTAAAGGGTGTGGGAGTGAGGGGAGAGGGGGATTAGACTGGGTGGGATATTAAAGGGTGCGGGGAGTGAGGGGAGAGTGGGGTTAGACTGGGTGGGATATTAAAGGGTGCGGGGAGTGAGGGGAGGGGGATTAGACTGGGTGGGATATTAAAGGGTGTGGGGAGTGAGGGGGCATTGGGATTAGACTGGGTGGGATATTAAAGGGTGTGGGGGAGTGGGGGAGAGTGGGATTAGACTGGGTGGGATATTAAAGGGTGTGGGGAGTGAGGGGGAGAGTGGGATTAGACTGGGTGGGATATTAAAGGGTGTTGGGAGTGAGGGGAGAGGGGGATTAGACTGGGTGGGATATTAAAGGGTGTGGGGAGTGAGGGGGAGAGGGGGATTAGACTGGGTGGGATATTAAAGGGTGCGGGGAGTGAGGGGAGAGTGGGATTAGACTGGGTGGGATATTAAAGGGTGTTGGGAGTGAGGGGAGAGGGGGATTAGACTGGGTGGGATATTAAAGGGTGTGGGGAGTGAGGGGGAGAGGGGGATTAGACTGGGTGGGATATTAAAGGGTGCGAGGAGTGAGGGGGAGAGTGGGATTGGACTGGGTGGGATATTAAAGGGTGCAGGGAGTGAGGTGAGATTGGGATTAGACTGGGTGGGATATTAAAGGATGCGGGGAGTGAGGGGAGAGGGGATTAGACTGGGTAGGATATTAAAGGGTGTGGGGAGTGAGGGGAGGGGGATTAGACTGGGTGGGATATTAAAGGGTGCGGGGAGTGAGGGGAGGGGGATTAGACTGGGTGGGATATTAAAGGGTGCGGAGAGTGAGAGGAGGGGGATTAGACTGGTTGGGATATTAAAGGGTGCGGGGAGTGAGGGGAGAGTGGGATTAGACTGGGTGGGATATTAAAGGGTGCGGGGAGTGAGGGGGAGAGTGGGATTAGACTGGGTGGGATATTAAAGGGTGCGGGGAGTGAGGGGGGGAGTGGGATTAGACTGGGTGGGGTATTAAAGGGTGCGGGGAGTGAGGGGAGGGGGTTTAGACTGGGTGGGATATTAAAGGGTGCGGGGAGGGGGATTAGACTGGGTGGGATATTAAAGGGTGCGGGGAGGGGGATTAGACTGGGTGGGATATTAAAGGGTGCGGGGAGTGAGGGGGAGAGTGGGATTAGACTGGGTGGGATATTGAAGGGTGTGGGGAGTGAGGGGGAGAGTGGGATTAGACTGGGTGGGATATTAAAGGGTGCGGGGAGTGAGGGGGGAGTGGGATTAGACTGGGTGGGATATTAAAGGGTGTGGGGAGTGAGGGGAGAGTGGGATTAGACTGGGTGGGATATTAAAGGCTGCGAGGAGGGGGATTAGATTGGGTGGGATATTAAAGGGTGCGGGGAGTGAGGGGGAGAGTGGGATTAGACTGGGTGGGATATTAAAGGCTGCGAGGAGGGGGATTAGATTGGGTGGGATATTAAAGGGTGTGGGAGTGAGGGGGAGAGTTGAAGAACTGCATTTGGAGCATTACCAATAGAATAATTGATGGAACAGAAGTAAAAAATATTACTTGCAAAAATGTTTTCAATAACTCGTGTCAACCTGCTGGAATTAACACAAAATTAAACAGAAACAAAGGCTGGGATTTACTGACCACTCCGCCACCTGTTTCCCGGTTCCGGAGCTGACCCGCCAGCGAGATCGACCGGTCCCAGTCACAGCACCCCTCGTCGCTGGAAAGCCCGTGTGCCGGGTGGGACCAGATTTTCCCACAGGACTGAACAGCCGATACAGTGTTTTCGGGAGCATGTTTTGCAGGTGGATGTTGAGCAAGGTGCTCAGTACCTGAGAAGGTGATCGGTAACAAACCTCCAGCTTCTGAATGACCTGCTGCACATTTCCAGCATTTGTAAATTCTATTTCAGATTCTGGCAATTCTGTTGTTTAAAATTTGTACGTCTGGATATGGAAAGGGGAAATGTACGGAATAATGTAAAGGGGAGTGGTCATTATATTGAGGTAACTGGAGTTAAAGCAATGACAGAAACTGTTAAACACTTACAGAATCCACCATGATGAAAGTGTTTGTGTTCCACTGGGCAGGTCGGAGCCGCTGGTACCGGACGCTAATCTCGTAACGAATGTTGGGCTCGAAGCAGAAGGGTGTTGTCACCATCACATACCTGTGGGGATAGCAGAGAGCGGGCATGGTCAAGGGTTTAATGCACAAAGTCACAAAATAGGAGCAGAAAAAGGCCACTTGGTCACTCGAGTCTGCTCTGCAATTCAATAAGTTCACAGCTAATCCATTTCTGTTCAGTTCCATATTCCCATCTACCACTGATATCAGACACCACCTGCCCAGAATCAAATTACATCCCCCTTAAAAATATTCCGTAAATGCAATTATCAATAATATACACACTGTTATTCTCTATAATATACACAGACTGTTATTCTCTATAATATACACAGGGACTGTTATTCTCTATAATATACACAGGGACTGTTATTCTCTATAATATACACAGGGACTGTTATTCTCTATAATATACACAGGGGCTGTTATTCTCTATAATATACACAGGGACTGTTATTCTCTATAATATACACAGGGGCTGTTATTCTCTATAATATACACAGGGGCTGTTATTCTCTATAATATACACAGACTGTTATTCTCTATAATATACACAGGGACTGTTATTCTCTATAATATACACAGACTGTTATTCTCTATAATATACACAGGGACTGTTATTCTCTATAATATACACAGACTGTTATTCTCTATAATATACACAGGGACTGTTATTCTCTATAATATACACAGACTGTTATTCTCTATAATATACACAGGGACTGTTATTCTCTATAATATACACAGGGACTGTTATTCTCTATAATATACACAGGGACTGTTATTCTCTATAATATACACAGGGACTGTTATTCTCTATAATATACACAGGGAATGTTATTCTCTATAATATACACAGGGACTGTTATTCTCTATAATATACACAGACTGTTATTCTCTATAATATACACAGGGACTGTTATTCTCTATAATATACACAGAGACTGTTATTCTCTATAATATACACAGGGGCTGTTATTCTCTATAATATACACAGGGGCTGTTATTCTCTATAATATACACAGGGACTGTTATTCTCTATAATATACACAGACTGTTATTCTCTATAATATACACAGGGACTGTTATTCTCTATAATATACACAGGGACTGTTATTCTCTATAATATACACGGTGACTGTTATTCTCTATAATATACACAGGGGCTGTTATTCTCTATAATATACACAGACTGTTATTCTCTATAATATACACAGGGGCTGTTATTCTCTATAATATACACAGACTGTTATTCTCTATAATATACACAGGGGCTGTTATTCTCTATAATATACACAGACTGTTATTCTCTATAATATACACAGGGACTGTTATTCTCTATAATATACACAGGGACTGTTATTCTCTATAATATACACAGACTGTTATTTTCTATAATATACACAGGGACTGTTGTTCTCTATAATATACACAGGGACTGTTATTCTCTATAATAGACACAGGGACTGTTATTCTCTATAATATACACAGACTGTTATTCTCTATAATATACACAGGGACTGTTATTCTCTATAATATACACGGTGACTGTTATTCTCTATAATATACACAGACTGTTATTCTCTATAATATACACAGGGGCTGTTATTCTCTATAATATACACAGTGACTGTTATTCTCTATAATATACACAGACTGTTATTCTCTATAATATACACAGGGACTGTTGTTCTCTATAATATACACAGGGACTGTTATTCTCTATAATAGACACAGGGACTGTTATTCTCTATAATATACACAGACTGTTATTCTCTATAATATACACAGGGACTGTTATTCTCTATAATATACACGGTGACTGTTATTCTCTATAATATACACAGACTGTTATTCTCTATAATATACACAGGGGCTGTTATTCTCTATAATATACACAGTGACTGTTATTCTCTATAATATACACAGACTGTTATTCTCTATAATATACACAGGGACTGTTATTCTCTACAATATACACAGTGACTGTTATTCTCTATAATATACACAGACTGTTATTCTCTATAATATACACAGACTGTTATTCTCTATAATATACACAGACTGTTATTCTCTATAATATACACGGGGACTGTTATTCTCTATAATATACACAGGGGCTGTTATTCTCTATAATATACACGGGGACTGTTATTCTCTATAATATACACAGACTGTTATTCTCTATAATATACACAGACTGTTATTCTCTATAATATACACAGACTGTTATTCTCTATAATATACATACAGACTGTTATTCTCTATAATATACACAGGGACTGTTATTCTCTATAATATACACAGGGGCTGTTATTCTCTATAATATACACAGGGACTGGTATTCTCTCTAATATACACAGGGGCTGTTATTCTCTATAATATACACAGGGGCTGTTATTCTCTATAATATACACAGGGGCCGTTATTCTCTATAATATACACAGGGACTGTTATTCTCTATAATATACACAGACTGTTATTCTCTATAATATACACAGGGGCTGTTATTCTCTATAATATACACAGACTGTTATTCTCTATAATATACACAGGGGCTGTTATTCTCTACAATATACATACAGACTGTTATTCTCTATAATATACACAAGGGCTGTTATTCTCTATAATATACACAGGGACTGTTATTCTCTATAATATACACAGGGGCTGTTATTCTCTATAATATACACAGGGGCTGTTATTCTCTATAATATACACAGGGGCTGTTATTCTCTATAATATACACAGACTGTTATTCTCTATAATATACACAGACTGTTATTCTCTATAATTCGTGCACCTGGATTGTAGTTTTGGGGTATGGGAGATTGAGAGTATAGAGGTCAGGAGCACAGATTTGACTTCGCAGGAGGGTGCCAGTGTTCAGGTAGGTGGTTTGAAGTGTGTCTACTTCAATGCCAGGAGTATACGAAATAAGGTAGGGGAACTGACAGCATGGGTTGGTACCTGGGACTTCGATGTTGTGGCCATTTCAGAGACATGGATAGAGCAAGGACAGGAATAGTTGTTGCAGGTTCCGGGGTTTAGGTGTTTTAGTAAGCTCAGAGAAGGGGGAAAAAGAGGGGGAGGTGTGGCGCTGCTAGTCAAGGACAGTATTACGGTGGCGGAAAGGATGCTAGATGGGGACTCTTCTTCCGAGGTAGTATGGGTTGAGGTTAGAAACAGGAAAGGAGAGGTCACCCTGTTGGGAGTTTTCTATAGGCCACCTAATAGTTCTAGGGATGTAGAGTAAAGGATGGCGAAGATGATTCTGGAAAAGAGCGAAAGTAACAGGGTAGTTGTTATGGGAGACTAACTTTCCAAATATTGACTGGAAAAGATATAGTTCGAGTACATTAGATGGGTCGTTCTTTGTACAATGTGTGCAGGAGGGTTTCCTGACACAATATGTTGACAGGCCAACAAGAGGCGAGGCCACATTGGATTTGGTTTTGGGTAATGAACCAGGCCAGGTGTTAGATCTGGAGGTAGGTGAGCACTTTGGAAACAGTGACCACAATTCGGTGACCTTTACGTTAGTGATGGAAAGGGATAAGTATACCCCGCAGGGCAAGAGTTATAGCTGGGGGAAGGGCAATTATGATGCCATTAGACATGACTTAGGATGTGTAGGTTGGAGAAGTAGGCTGCAAGGGTTGGGCACACTGGATATGTGGAGCTTGTTCAAGGAACAGCTATTGCATGTTCTTGATAAGTATGTACCAGTCAGGCAGGGAGGAAGGGGTTGAGCGAGGGAACCGTGGTTTACCAAAGAAGTGGAATCTCTTGCTAAGAGGAAGAAGGAGGCCTATGTGAAGATGAGGCATGAAGTTTCAGTTGGGGTGCTTGATAGTTACAAAGAAGCGAGGAAGGATCTAAAGAGAGAGCTAAGACGAGCAAGGAGGGGACATGAGAAGTCTTTGGCAGGTAGGATCAAGGAAAACCCAAAAGATTTCTATAGGTATGTCAGGAATAAAAGAATGACTAGGGTAAGAGTAGGGCCAGTCAAGGACAGTGGTGGGAAGTTGTGTGTGGAGGCTGAGGAGATAAGCGAGATACTAAATGAATACTTTTCGTCAGTATTCACTCAGGAAAAAGATAATGTTGTGGAGGAGAATGCTGAGACCCAGGCTATTAGAATAGATGGCATTGAGGTGCGTAGGGAAGAAGTGTTGGCAATTCTGGACAAGGTGAAAATAGATAAGTCCCCGGGGCCTGATGGGATTTATCCTAGGATTCTCTGGGAAGCCAGGGAAGAGCTGCTGAGCCTTTGGCTTTGATTTTTATGTCATCATTGGCTACAGGAATAGTGCCAGAGGACTGGAGGGTAGCAAATGTGGTCCCTTTGTTCAAGAAGGGGAGTAGAGATAACCCCGGTAACTATAGGCCGGTGAGCCTCACGTCTGTTGTGGGTAAAGTCTTGGAGAGGATTATAAGAGATACAATTTATAATCATCTAGATAGGAATAATATGATTAGGGATAGACAGCATGGTTTTATGAAGGGTAGGTCATGCCTCACAAACCTTATCGAGTTCTTTGAGAAGGTGACTGAACAGGTAGACGAGGGTAGAGCAGTTGATGTGGTGTATATGGATTTCAGTAAAGCGTTTGATAAGGTTCCCCACGGTCGGCTATTGCAGAAAATACGGAGGCTGGGGATTGAGGGTGATTTAGAGATGTGGATCAGAAATTGGCTAGTTGAAAGAAGACAGAGGGTGGTGGTTGATGGCAAATGTTCAAAATGGAGTTCACTTACGAGTGGCGTACCACAAGGATCTGTTCTGGGGCCGTTGCTGTTTGTCATTTTTATAAATAACCTAGAGGAGGGCACAGAAGGTTGGGTGAGTAAATTTGCAGACGACACTAAAGTCGGTGGAGTTGTAGACAGTGTGGAAGGATGTTGCAGGTTACAGAGGGACATAGATAAGCTGCAGAGCTGGGCTGAGATGTGGCAAATGGAGTTTAATGTGGAGAAGTGTGAGGTGATTCACTTTGGAAAGAATAACAGGAATGCGGAATATTTGGCTAATGGTAAAATTCTTAGCAGTGTGGATGAGCAGAGGGATCTCGGTGTCCATGTACATAGATCCCTGAAAGTTGCCACCCAGGTTGATAGGGTTGTGAAGAAGGCCTATGGTGTGTTGGCCTTTATTGGTAGAGGGATTGAGTTCCGGAGCCATGAGGTCATGTTGCAGTTGTACAAAACTCTGGTACGGCCGCATTTGGAGTATTGCGTACAGTTCTGGTCGCCTCATTATAGGAAGGACGTGGAAGCTTTGGAACGGGTGCAGAGGAGATTTACCAGGATGTTGCCTGGTATGGAGAGAAAATCTTATGAGGAAAGGCTGCTGGACTTGAGGTTGTTTTCGTTAGAGAGAAGAAGGTTAAGAGGTGACTTAATAGAGGCATACAAAATGATCAGAGGGTTAGATAGGGTGGACAGTGAGAGCCTTCTCCCGCGGATGGAGGTGGCTAGCACGAGGGGACATAGCCTTAAATTGAGGGGTAATAGATATAGGACAGACGTCAGAGGTAGGTTTTTTACGCAAAGAGTGGTGAGGCCGTGGAATGCCCTACCTGCAACAGTAGTGAACTCGCCAACATTGAGGGCATTTAAAAGTTTATTGGATAAGCATATGGATGATAATGGCATAGTGTAGGTTAGATGGCCTTTAGTTTTTTCCATGTCGGTGCAACATCGAGGGCCGAAGGGCCTGTACTGCGCTGTATCGTTCTATGTTCTATGTTCTATGTTATATACACAGGGACTGTTATTCTCTATAATATACACAGAGACAGTTATTCTCTATAATATACACAGGGACTGTTATTGTCTACAATATACACAGGGCCTGTTATTCTCTATAATATACACAGGGGCTGTTATTCTCTATAATATACACAGACTGTTATTCTCTATAATATACACAGGGCCTGTTATTCTCTATAATATACACAGGGACTGTTATTCTCTATAATATACACAGGGACTGTTATTCTCTATAATATACACAGGGGCTGTTATTCTCTATAATATACACAGGGACTGTTATTCTCTATAATATACACAGGGACTGTTATTCTCTATAATATACACAGGGACTGTTATTCTCTATAATATACACAGGGGCTGTTATTCTCTATAATATACACAGGGACTGTTATTCTCTATAATATACACAGACTGTTATTCTCTATAATATACACAGACTGTTATTCTCTATAATATACACAGGGACTGTTATTCTCTATAATATACACAGGGACTGTTATTCTCTATAATATACACAGGGACTGTTATTCTCTATAATATACACAGGGACTGTTATTCTCTATAATATACACAGGGACTGTTATTCTCTATAATATACACAGACTGTTATTCTCTATAATATACACAGGGACTGTTATTCTCTATAATATACACAGACTGTTATTCTCTATAATATACACAGTGTTATTCTCTATAATATACACGGGGACTGTTATTCTCTATAATATACACAGAGACTGTTATTCTCTATAATATACACAGGGACTGTTATTCTCTATAATATACACAGGGACTGTTATTCTCTATAATATACACAGGGGCTGTTATTCTCTATAATATACACAGGGCCTGTTATTCTCTATAATATACACAGGGCCTGTTATTCTCTATAATATACACAGGGACTGTTATTCTCTATAATATACACAGGGGCTGTTATTCTCTATAATATACACACAGACTGTTATTCTCTATAATATACACAGGGACTGTTATTCTCTATAATATACACAGGGACTGTTATTCTCTATAATATACACAGGGACTGTTATTCTCTATAATATACACAGGGACTGTTATTCTCTATAATATACACAGAGACTGTTATTCTCTATAATATACACAGGGGCTGTTATTCTCTATAATATACACAGGGGCTGTTATTCTCTATAATATACACGGCCTGGATTCTCTGTCGGCGTATCCTCCATTTCGACGGCAGCGAACTCACGCCGTTGTTTTCCCGACAATTGGAAACCCCATTGGCCAGCTGCTGGGACGGAGAACCCTGCCTTCAGACTGCGATTCCCTACAGTATACACAGAAGCTGCTATTCTCTATAATATACATGGCGACTGCTATCCCCTATAGTTCATGGGAATGATGTGGAGATGCCGGCGTTGGACTGGGGTGAGCACAGTAAGAAGTCTTACAACACCAGGTTAAAGTCCAACAGGTTTGTTTCAAACACTTGCTTTCGGAGCACTGCTCCTTCCTCAGGTGACTGGAGAGGTTTGTTCCAGAAACATATATATAGACAAAGTCAGAGATGCCAGACAATGCTTAGAATGCGAGCATTCGCAGGTTGTGATCTGCAGCCCTTTTGGGATCTTGTCTGCTTTCTTGCATCTTTGTAGAAACTTAATGTCAGTGTCTATGTGCACAATCCTCTTGGGGAGGGAGTGGAATTGTCGCTGGGCTAGTAATCCAGAGGGTTATACTCTGTGGGTCCAGGTTCGAATCCCACCACTGCAAACAGTGGAATTTGAATTCAATTAAAAGTCTAATGATGGCCAGGAAAAACCCACCTGCATCACTAAAGTCCCCATAGGGAAGGATATCTGTCACCCTTATCCGGTCTGGGCTACATGTGACTTGAGATTGACTCTTAACTATCCTCAGGGATGGGCAATAAATGTTGGCCCAGCCCACATCCCATAACTGAATAAATAAAATAAAAATACACAGAGGCTGCTATTCACTAACGTATCCACAGGGGGTGCTGCTCTCTGTAATATACACAGAGGGCCAGGATTCACCGTCTGCTGCTGTCAAAATCCTCTGTCACCTCGACAGCGGCATTGATGCGTTCCACTCCGCATGTACAGTAAACACCTTTTTCATGTGATTTGTGGGCCTGACCCGGTATTCTCTGGGGTCTCCGCGATTCTCCGCCTCCGATGGGCCAAGTTCCCGACGGCGCGGTTCACTTGTGCTTTTAAAAATGGTGATGCTTGCGTCCTGGCTGCCGAGGGAGAGAGAGGGGGGTGTTGGGTATGGAGAGCAGCGTCTGAAGGCTGCTGGGCCGTACACTCACCGTGCCGGCTGTGTGTGTGTCGGAGGTGGGGGGGGGACCTGCCAGGGCAGGAGGAGTGGAGGCAGAGACTGAGTGGCCGGGGCGACCTCCACGGGACTGGGATGGTGCCATGGCACGTACTGCCCTGGCCAGCTTACTGTGCACCCATTGATCACCCACGTTAACCCCTAGTTCTGCACAGTGCCACCAGCCATATGGGCGCCCCCCTCACCCCCACATGCCGCCACCTATCAGTCCAGGGTAACACCCACAGTAACTGCCCTGGTGAGGGCAGTGCCAGCCAACGGTACCCCTGGCATCAGGGACGGGCGTCAGGGCCAGAGGCCCCACGGTGCCGGCCACTGACAGGTTCAGGGGATGGGGGGGGCGGTGATGCGGGGGGTGGATCCCGCAGTGCCAACTGGGGCCGCCATGTAGCCCAGTGCCACCTGGTTGGGCACAGGGGGTACGCATCACGCTAACATGTCGGCCTTTCACCCCCTGCAAACAATGGATATTGGCATGCAACCAGCAATGGTGGCCTTCCTGCTGGTCACCGCAGCCCTGGGGGATGCCCTGCGGCTGTAAGACCTGGAGCTGCTCGAGGAGGAGGAAGTTGCAGCATTGGAGCGGGCAGCAGCAGGGTGGGCAGCAGCGGAGTGGCAGCATTGGAGTGGGCAGCAGCAGAGTGGGCAGCAGGAGAGTGGGCAGCAGTGGAGTGGCAGCAGTGGAGTGGGCAGCAGAGAAGCGGGCGTCACTGGAGCGGGCAGCACTGGAGCGGGCAGCAGTGGAGTGGGCAGCAACAGAGCGGGCAGCAGCATAGTGGGCAGCAGCAGAGTGTGCAGCAGCAGAGTGGGCAGCAGCAGAGTGGGCAGCAGCGGAGTGGGCAGCAGTGGAGTGGGCAGCAGCAGAGTGGGCAGCAGCGGAGTGGCAGCAGCGGAGTGGCAGCAGTGGAGCGGGCAGCAGCGGAATGGGCAGCATTGGAGCGGGCAGCAGCAGAGTGGGCAGCAGCGGAGTGGGCAGCAGCAGAGTGGGCAGCAGAAGAGTGGGCAGCAGCAGAGTGGGCAGCAGCGGAGTGGGCAGCAGCAGAGTGGGCAGCAGCAGAGTGGGCAGCAGCGGAGTGGGCAGCAGCAGAGTGGGCAGCAGCAGAGCGGGCAGCAGCAGAGTGGGCAGCAGCGGAGTGGGCAGCAGCGGAGTGGCAGCGGTGGAGCGGGCAGCAGTGGAGTGGGCATCAGCAGAGTGGGCAGCAGCGGAGTGGCAGCAGCGGAGTGGCAGCAGTGGAGCGGGCAGCAGCGGAATGGGCAGCATTGGAGCGGGCAGCAGCAGAGTGGGCAGCAGCGGAGTGGGCAGCAGCAGAGTGGGCAGCAGCGGAGTGGGCAGCAGCAGAGTGGGCAGCAGCAGAGTGGGCAGCAGGAGAGTGGGCAGCAGTGGAGAGGGCAGCAGCAGAGCGGCAGCAGCAGAGTGGGCAGCAGGAGAGTGGGCAGCAGCGGAGTGGGCAGCAGGGGAGCGGGCAGCAGCGGAATGGGCAGCAGTGGAGAGGGCAGCAGCGAAGCGGGCAGCAGTGGAGAGGGCAGCAGCGAAGCGGGCGTCACTGGAGCGGGCAGCACTGGAGCGGGCAGCAGTGGAGTGGGCAGCAGCAGAGTGGGCAGCAGCGGAGCGGGCAGCAGGAGAGTGGGCAGCAGCGGAGTGGGCAGCAGCAGAGTGGGCAGCAGCAGAGCGGGCAGCAGCAGAGTGGGCAGCAGCGGAGTGGGCAACAGCGGAATGGGCAGCAGCGGAGTGGGCAGCAGCGGAGTGGGCAGCAGCGGAGTGGGCAGCAGCGGAATGGGCAGCAGTGGAGAGGGCAGCAGCGAAGCGGGCAGCAGTGGAGAGGGCAGCAGCGAAGCGGGCGTTACTGGAGCGGGCAGCACTGGAGCGGGCAGCAGTGGAGTGGGCAGCAGCAGAGTGGGCAGCAGCGGAGCGGGCAGCAGGGGAGAGGGAGCAACGGAGCGGGCAGCAGCAGAGTGGGCAGCAGTGGAGCGGGCAGCAGCGGAGTGGGCAGCAGCGGAGTGGGCAGCAGCGTAGTGGCAGCAGGGGAGTGGGCAGCAGTGGGGTGGGCAGCAGCAGAGTGGGCAGCAGCGGAGCGGGCAGCAGCAGATTGGGCAGCAGAGGGGTGGGCAGCAGTGGAGTGGGCAGCAGCGGAGTGGGCAGCAGCAGATTGGGCAGCAGCGGAGTGGGCAGCAGCGGAGTGGGCAGCAGCAGAGCGGGCAGCAGGGGAGTGGGCAGCAGCGGAGTGGGCAGCAGGGGAGTGGGCAGCAGCAGAGTGGGCAGCAGGATGGCAGGTGGGCTGCGTGGTGCCCTGTTGGGTGGTGGCGGGTGAGGAGCGGGGGGGGGGGGGGGCATCTATACAGCTGGTGTCAGTCTGCAGGACCAGGGCCCAAAGTGGGGGTCAGTGGGGTCAGTGAGGTGAGTAGCTGGACACTGCCCCAGTCCCGAGGGGCCACCCCGGCCACTTGGCCTGTTCCCTCGTCAGACCCCCCACCCCCCGGCCCTGGCAGGGCACCCCTCCAACCCCAACCAGCACGGCCAGTGTCCGGCCCAGCAGCCCACGGTCACGCCTCTCTGGTCCCTACCCCCCCCCCCCCCCCCCTCCCTCGGCAGCCACTGGTGCGATGCTTCCCCGTTGGCAGTGGGATTCTCCAACCCGGCAGCCAGCCAATGGGGTTTCCCATTGTGGGCACCCCCACGCTGTCGGAAACCCCCGGGCGTGAGTGCGTTCCTGTCACAGTGCAGATCCACTGACGGAGAATCCAGCCCAGGGACTGCCTTTGTCTACAGTATACACGGGGGGTGGCATTCTCTGATCCGCTGACGGAGAATCCAGCCCAGGGACTGCCTTTGTCTACAGTATACACGGGGGGGTGGCATTCTCTGATCCGCTGACGGAGAATCCAGCCCAGGGACTGCCTTTGTCTACAGTATACACAGGGGGGGGTGGCATTCGCTGCTGGTAACAGGGGCCCCGATACGGCGGAGAATTGAAAAAGTGGATCGGAGCCGGATGTAGGTGGGCGTCACTCCGAACACAATGTTCTGCCACCCCTCACTCCTGCCCCCGGTGGTGGGATCGAGGTACACGCCCTCCCAGCCAGCGGGAGATGTAAATGAACGCAGTTGGGTCTTAATGAATCCATTTGAATCCATTCAGCGGGCCGGCCTCCTAACCTCCTTCCCTCCAGGATTCTCCAGTCCCCAGGACCGGGAATCACTGCAGGTCTCACCAAACGTGAGCCTGAGGTGGTGGGCCTCGCGTGGGCCAAGGGGTAACTCCATCAGGGAGTTGTTCCCAAAGTCCATCTCGGTGCCATGTCCCCCCACAATGCATTGCCTGCCCACCCCTCCTCTACCAGACCCCTCCCCTCGCGTCCTGCTGCTCCCGGAGACCCCAAAATGGGAGAACCCCTTCCCAAGTAATACCCTTGATAGGGAGGCATCCCCAGAACCCTGTAACTAAAGGAACCCCCCCCGCGCAGAGACCCCTGACTAAAGCCCCCCATATCTCCCAGATCTCCCCCGGCGCAGAAACTGGGGCCAAGTTCGGCATCGCCCGGGACTTCCCCACTGAGACCCCCGATCTATCCGGATGGGCGGCAGAGAGCAGTCTGTTTCTTGGGTCTCCGAGCTCCAGGAAACACCCGGCTAATCTCGCGCTGTGTGATTCTGACCCCACTCGAGTAGATCGCGCTCGGAAACATTTCCGTTCGATCGAACCCCCAGTTTCAAATATTTGCACTAATCTCCTCTGCGGCTGAATATGTGATTTAGTTGAAGCCAAGTTCCTTCATCCACCCAGGAATATTTGATCTGCTGGTCACATTCGCTCCTTTATGCCTGTAATGTTGCACAATGCTGATTCAGAGTCAGTAACATTGGAGATTAAAGTCAGCGAGTGTTTGGAATGTTTCATACTCTGACTGTTGCTGTTTCCTGGTGCCCGTAAATTAAAAATAATCAGACTTTAGAGTGAAAATGCTGCAGAACTATCGAGTGCATCTCCTGCGGGTCTCATCGATGACACATCATCGCTCACCCCAGTGCGACAGTCTATATGGCAACGCAGGATGTATCGCCACATCACAATTAGTTCCTAATACTTCCAAATATAACACTGGTCCCCACTGAATGCTGGCCCTCTTTATCTCTGGGAGAATTTACAGAACTTTGCTGAGCATTTACATGTTTCCAACTCACTGCACTAACGTTTTTTTAATCTTGAAAAGTTTACGGTCCATTAATTGCCTTTGAGCAATGCCCGTATCAGCCTCCCCGGACAGGCGCCGGAATGTGGCGACTAGGGGCTTTTCACAGTAACTTCATTGAAGCCTACTCGTGACAATAAGCGATTTTCAATTTCAATGCTATGATGTGAGTCGATGTGACAGACCCCAGTCAGAGATTCTGCCCTGCGCGCAATGGAAGAGAGCGTGGAACCTCCACAAGCAGTGGGCAGCCAGACACAACTCTGTGGACCTGGCTGCACAATTCCAGTCCTTTGTTGCCTAATTAAGGGAGAGTGTGAATTGTCCTTTCACAGTTAACCTTCAGGTGGTGATCAATAAATAACCGTGAGCTGGAGTAAAATTGGCGAGTTACAACAAATTAAGTCACTTGAGAAAGGTTGTTCTTGCAACGAGTGAAGACGGGATAAGATTGGCTGAGGCTATTTAACGATTCTGTTCATCTTTAACATAAACTGAAATGAATGGGACGAGGGAATAAATATTGAAAACTCCTGTGATGGGAGGAAGGTACAGCACAGAGGGCATTACAGCCCATTGCATTGCCCCAAATTAGTGCCTCTCCAGTTTAGATGTAACCCATCCTTCTTGTACAGGTCCCACCTGCCCGGAGGAGATCCCAATGGCCCAGAAATCTGAAAGCCTCCCTCCTACACCAGCAGTTTAGCCACGTGTTTAGCTGCACTAACCTCCTATTTCTAGCCTCACTGGCACGTGGCACAGGGAGTAATCCTGAGATTACTCCAGAGCAGAGCTCCTGCTTGTAACAGCCAGTTGCAGCAACACTCTGTCTCCACAATGGCCAGTGACCCGGGTGAATGCGGGACCTACCTCTCTGTGTGATGTAGAGTCACTCTGTAAGGTTGGCCGTGAGGTAGGAGATTTCCACAGCGATGACTGATGGGTAAGTCCACTGTGTAAATACTGATTATTGCTTCCCAATCTTCTGCAGACTGAGGGAGAGGGGAACAAGAGGAAACTGTTAGCACCAAACAATTAAATAACAGCTGCCACATCACAGGATGGCAGAATGGTTACGGTGCAGAATGAGGCCATCCTGTCTGCACCAGCTCTCCAAATGAGCAACTTGACTCAGTGCTGTTCCCCAGCCTGTTCCCCAGACCCCAAACATTGCTTCCATACAGGTAATCATCGATTCTCTTCTGGATTGAACCTGCTCCCACCACACTCCCAGGCCGAGTATTCCAGATCCCAACCACCCGCTGTGGGGAAAGGTTTATTCTCACATCGCATTTGCTTCTTTTGCAAATCACCTTCAATCGGTCCCTCTCGTTCTTGATCCTTTCCCGAGTGGGAACAGTTTCTCCCCGTCTACTCTGTCCAGCCCCCAGATGATTTTGAACATCTCCATCAAGTCTTCTCAGTCTTCCCTCCAGGGAAAATAGTCAAACCTCTCCAATCTACCCTCATCACTGAAGTTTCTCATCCCTGGAACCATTCTTGGGGGGTGGGGGGGGGGGGGGGGGGGGGGGGGGGGGGGAGGAAGGGGGGGAAGGAAGGGGGGGCGAAGGGGAGGTTTTGAGCGAGGAGGTGATATGAGCGAAGGGGAGGTGTAAGCGATGGGAGGTGTGAGCAAAGGGGGGTGTCAGCGAGGGGGGTGAGTGAGGGGGGTGAGTGAGGGGGGTGAGTGAGGGAGGTGGGTGAGGGGAGGTGTGAGCAAAGGGGGGTGTGAGCGAGGGGAGGTGTGAGCGAGGGGCAATGTGAACAAGGGTGTGTGTGAGAAAGGGAGTGTGAGCGAGGTGGGCGTGTGTGAGGGGGTGAGCGAGGCAGGGTGTGAATGAAGGGGGTGAGTCAGGGTGTGTGTGAGCGATGGGTGTGTGAGCAAGTGGGGTGTGTGTGAGGAGGGGTATGTGTGCAATGGAGGGTGTGTGTGAGGGGGTGTGTGCGTGAAGGGGTGTGTGTGCAAGGAGGGTGTGACCAAAGGAAGGTGCGTGCAAGGGGGTTGTGAGCAAGGGGGTGTGAGCAAGGGGTTGTGTGTGCGAGGGTGCGTGTGTGTGTGCAAAGGGGGGTGTGAGCAAGGGGGTGTGAGCAAGGGGTTGTGTGTGCGAGGGTGCGTGTGTGTGTGCAAAGGGGGGTGTGAGTGAGGGTGTGTGTGTGCGAGGGGAGGTATGTGTGCGAGAGGGGTTGTGTGTGAGAGGGGTTGTGTGTGCGAGGGTGCGTGTGTGTGTGCAAAGGGGGGTGTGAGTGAGGGTGTGTGTGTGCGAGGGGAGGTATGTGTGCGAGAGGGGTTGTGTGTGAGAGGGGTTGTGTGTGCGAGGGTGCGTGTGTGTGTGCAAAGGGGGGTGTGAGTGAGGGTGTGTGTGTGCGAGGGGAGGTATGTGTGCGAGAGGAGTTGTGTGTGAGAGGGTGTGTGTAGAGCGAGAGGGGAATCTCAATGTGAATTTGCTGTATTTTGTGTAAAAGTTCCAATATCCCAAGAGCGAAGACACAGATTTTCAGGGAGATGGAATTTCATTTCCTTTTCAGAAAGTTGGAGATTTAACCAGATTCCTGCCCCATTGCCCTCAGGAAGCTCAGATCCAATTTACAAACCGGTTACAATCCCAGCCTTGCCCCCTAGCCCCTCGTGGCCAATGCCCCTACCTCAGGCTCGTAGCGCACCAGCAGGTTGTAATCCATGGCATAGGGGATGTCATTGACATGAAACTTCAGGCCTGCTCCATCCTGGACCCGTGCGAAGCCTGGGCCGCTCCATGTGATCATCTTGTGGGGGTGTCGCTCCCGGCTGACAATTTGCACAAACGCCTGCAATCAGGAACAAAAACAACTTCTGAGGGTTCAGGTAGCGGCAATAGGAACGATCCAATCAGATTCACAGAGAGAGGGACAGGAATATTGGGTGAGTTCTCCGCCTTCCCAGCCGCAGGTTCCTCGGCCACGCGGCTCGCTGGCAGCGGGATTCTCCGATCCAGCCGCCCCACCGTGCCGGGAAACCTACGGCCTGGAAACCTGCGGCTGGGAAACCTGCGGCTGGGAAACCTGCGGCCGGGAAACCTGCGGCCGGGAAACCTGCGGCCGGGAAACCCGCGGCTGGGAAACCTGCGGCCGGGAAACCTGCGGCCGGGAAACCTGCGGCCGGGAAACCTGCGGCCGGGAAACCTGCGGCCGGGAAACCTGCGGCTGGGAAACCTGCGGCCGGGAAACCTGCGGCCGGGAAACCTGCGGCCGGGAAACCTGCGGCCGGGAAACCTGCGGCTGGGGGTAACGCTGCAGGCGGGACAGAGAATCCCGTGCCGGCGAGGGCGTGCGGCCGAGGAACCTGCAGCTGGGAAACCTGCGGCCGGGGGGTACGCTGCCGGAGAGGGCGTGCGGCCGGGGGGTACGCTGCAGGCGGGACAGAGAATCCCGTGCCGGCGAGGGCGTGCGGCCGGGGGGTACGCTGCCGGAGAGGGCGTGCGGCCGAGGAACCTGCGGACGGGGAGGCGGTGAATTCACCCCATTGATTCTGGTCGTGATTTGAAATTCTTTCAGGCTCTTCCTCAGTTTGGATAAAAAACATTAAACGCTGGGACTTCAATCTCCCTCACAGCTTCACCTGAGTGATGCGTCTGGAATAATCATAGAATCTCTACAATGCAGGAGGAGGCCATTCAGCCCATCAAGTCAGCATCGTCCCTTCGAAAGAGCACCCGGCCCATGCCCACTTCCTATCACCCCCGCCCTATTCCCGTAACTTAACCTTTGGACACTAAGGGCTATTGATCACGGCCAAATCCCCTAACCTGCACATCTTTGGACTGTGGGTGGAAACCGGAGCACCCGGAGGAAACCCACGCACACACGGGGAGAAAGTGCAGATTCCGCACAGCCAATCACTCGAGGCCGGAATTGAACCTGCAGCCTTTGAGCTGTGAGGCAGCAGTGCTGACCACTGGGCCACTGTGCCACCCCGGGTCCCTGACGCTGTGAGGCAGCAGTGCTAACCACTGTGCCACTGTGCCACCCCGGGTCCATGGCGCTGTGAGGCAGCAGTGCTAACCACTGTGCCACTGTGCCACCACGGGTCCCTGGCACTGTGAGGCAGCAGTGCCACCCACTGTGCCACTGTGCCGTTCGGGTCCCTGGCACTGTGAGGCAGCAGTGCTAACCACTGGGCCACTGTGCCACCCCGGGTCCCTGACGCTGTGAGGCAGCAGTGCTAACCACTGTGCCACTGTGCCACCCCGGGTCCATGGCGCTGTGAGGCAGCAGTGCTAACCACTGTGCCACTGTGCCACCACGGGTCCCTGGCACTGTGAGGCAGCAGTGCTAACCACTGTGCCACTGTGCCGTTCGGGTCCCTGGCACTGTGAGGCAGCAGTGCTAACCACTGTGCCACTGAGCCACCCCGGGTCCCTGGCACTGTGAGGCAGCAGTGCTAAACACTGTGCCACTGTGCCACCCCGGGTCCCTGGCACTGTGAGGCAGCAGTGCTAAACACTGTGCTGTTTGGGTCCCTGGCGCTGTGAGGCAGCAGTGCTAACCACTGTGCCACCCCGGGTCCCTGGTGCTGTGAGGCAGCAGTGCTAACCACTGTGCCACCCCGGGTCCCTGGTGCTGTGAGGCAGCAGTGCTAACCACTGTGCCACCCCGGGTCCCTGGTGCTGTGAGGCAGCAGTGCTACCCACTGTGCCACTGTGCCACCCCGGGTCCCTGGCGCTGTGAGGCAGCAGTGCTACCCACTGTGCCACCCCGGGTCCATGGCGCTGTGAGGCAGCAGTGCTACCCACTGTGCCACTGTGCCACCCCGGGTCCCTGGCGCTGTGAGGCAGCAGTGCTACCCACTGTGCCACTGTGCCACCCCGGGTCCCTGGCGCTGTGAGGCAGCAGTGCTACCCACTGTGCCACCGTGCCGACCCGGGTCCCTGGTGCTGTGAGGCAGCAGTGCTACCCACTGTGCCACTGTGCCACCCCGGGTCCCTGGCACTGAGGCAGCAGTGCTACCCACTGTGCCACCGTGCCGACCCGGGTCCCTGGTGCTGTGAGGCAGCAGTGCTACCCACTGTGCCACTGTGCTGTTCGGGTCCCTGGCACTGTGAGGCAGCAGTGCTAACCACCGTGCCGCCCAGTGATTTTTAATAATTCATCACTAGAAAGTCTGGTGTTTGTTGCCTATTCTCGTTACCCTGGGAAGGTGTTGGTGAAGCACTGGTCATGGGCTGGGTGCAAACTGAATGTGTTAATCTGCTACTTCAGAGGATCAGGTGAGAGTTAACCAAGTTGAAAGATAAATGTTGGCCAGGAATTAAGGGAGGTAATTAATGACTCTCAGTAAAAATACATCCCAGTGAGGAGGAACGATTCGAAGAGAGAGATAAACCAACCACGGCTAACCAAGAGGAGTATTAAACTGAAAGAAAAAACCTTGAAGCCGGCAAAAGTCAGCGATAGACCCGAAGACTGGGAAACATTCGGAATCCAGGAAAGGGGATAATAATGAGGGAGAAACTAAACTGCGAGGGAAAACTACCAACAAATATAAAAACTGAGAATAAGATACTCATAATCTTTATTAGAGTTTAAATCGGCTTACATTAACATTCCAATGAAGTTACTGTGAAAAGCCCCTAGTCGCCACATTCCGGCGCCTGTTCGGGTACACAGAGGGAGAATTCAGAATGTCCAATTCACCTAACAGCACATCTTTCGGGACTTGTGGGAGGAAACCGGAGCACCCGGAGGAAACCCACACAGACACGGGGAGAACGATAGACTCCGCACAGACAGTGACCCAAGCCGGGAATCGAACCTGGGACCCTGGAGCTGTGAAGCAACAGTGCTAACCACTGCGCTACCGTGTTGCCCATGGGGGAGAATTCAAAACGTCCAATTCACCAACAGGAGCTTCTTTAACAATATAAAAAGGAAGAGAGAGGTCAAAGTGAATACTGACCGCTTAGAAAATGAATCTGGGGAGATAGTTATGGGAAACAGGGAAATGTCAGAGGGGTTAGACAGATATTTTGCACCAGTCTTTACGGTGGAAGATACTTCGAACATTCCATTAATACTAAAGAATACGGGGGAGGGATTAAAAACCATCATCATCACTGGAGAAGCAATATTAGACTAAGTAATGGGGACAAAGGCAGTTAAGTCCCCTGGCTCTGATAGCTTGCACCCTAAGATCCTAAAAGTAGTAGCTACAGAGATAGTGGATGCAATGGTTGTAATTTTCCAAACATCCTTGGATTCTGGAGAAGTACCGGAGGATTGGAAAACTGTCAATGTGACACCCTGTTCAAAAAGGGAGGGAGGCAAAAAAACAGGTAACTATCGTCCGTTTAACCTCACATCTATTGTTGGAAAAATGTTGGAATCAATTATTCAGGAAGTAATAGCAGCACATTGGGAAAATCATAATCCAATCAGAGTGAGGATAGCTTCATGAAAGGGAAATCGTGATGACTAATTTAAGAGAGTTTTTTGAGGAAGTCTCAACCAGAGTGGATCGAGGGGAACCAGTAGATGTGTTATATTTAGACTTCCAGAAGGTATTCGACAAAGTAACTCACAAAAGGTCACAAGATAAGAGCCCATGGTGTTGGAGGTAGTATATCGTCACGGACAGAGAATTGGCCAATGGGCAGGAAACAGCGAGAGGGGATAAGGGTTTTCAGGTTGGTGATCTGTAACCAGTGGGTTCCCACAGGGATCAGTGCTGGGACCGACACTGTTTACAATTTATATTAATGACTTGGAGGAAGGAAGCGAATGTACTGAAGCCAAATTTGCAGACGACACAAAAATAGATGGAAAGGCAAGTTGTGAGGGAGAAACAGACAGTTTGCAAAGAGATATTGATAGGTTAAGTAAGTGAGCCAAAAGTTGATAAATGGAGTAGAATGTGGAAAAATGTGATGTTGTTCATTTTGGAAGGGAGTACAAAAAAACAGAGTGTTATTTAAATGGAGAAAAACTTCAGAAAGTGACTTGGGGGGCACTTGGGGACAAAACACAAAAAACTAACACAGGCGCAGCAGGTAATCAGGAAGACTGATTTCAAGGGGATTGGCGGATAGAAAAGCGGAAGTCGGCAATTCAGCCCTTCGAGCCTGCTCCGCCATTCAAACCGATCATGGCTGATCTCTCCCTGGTCTCAAATCCATCTCCCCTCCTGTTCCCCATATCCCATTAAGCTGTTTTTAAAAAGATCAGAAATAAATCTACCTCCTTCTTGAAAGGATTGAAGTATAAGAATCAGGTCTTGCTGCATCATTGCAAGTTACTGGTGAGACCATCTGGAAAATCTGGAGTACTGTGAGCAGATTTCATAGAATCATAGAATTTACAGTGCAGAAGGAGGCCATTCGGCCCATCGAGTCTGCACAGGCCCTTTGAAAAAGCACCCTACCTAATCCCACACTGCCACCTCATCCCTGTAACCCCACCTAACATTTATGGACACTAAGGGCAATTTATCATGGCCAATCCACCTAACCTGCACGTCTTTGGACTGTGGGAGGAAACCGGAGCACCCGGAGGAAACCCACGCACACACGGGGAGGACGTGCAGACTCCGCACAGACAGTCTCTCTTCCAAAATGAACAACTTCACATTTTTCCACATTCTACTCCATTTATCAACTTTTGGCTCACTTACTTAACCTATCAATATCTCTTTGCAAACTGTCTGTTTCTCCCTCACAACTTGCCTTTCCATCTATTTTTGTGTAGTCTGCAAATTTGACTGCAGTGCATTCGCTTCCTTCCTCCAAGCCGGAATTGGACCTGGGACCCTGGAGCTGTGAAGCAACAGTGCTAACCACTATGCTACCATGCCCCCCTGGCCACCTTATTTAAGGAACGCTATTAGGTGTGATTTCATGGTCACACTGTGCCCTAAAAGCAGCTGGCTGCAGTGCAGTGTGACCGATACTAGCCTGGAAACCCCGCTCCCGGGATCAACCTGGCTCATAACGTCTCACAAGATCCAATGCGATCTCTCTTGACGTCGCAATGTAAATCCTGCCCCTTGTGGGCGTCATCACTTTTTCGCAACTCAACATATTAGAGCGAGACAGCTAATCTTACTTTAATGTGCAGATTCCAGAGGTACCCGAGGCGTGGGATCAATGTCCTTTGACTTGGACACCACAGGTGAGTGCCATTCAGTACTGGGCTCCCCAAATGGGGACCAGATGGAATGGCATTTGTGGGGGTCTCCCAGGGGATCAGAGGCCACAGGTGCATTGCCTTTAGCACGGTGGCATTCTGCTTTGCTGGTGCCAAGCTGGTATTTTTTGCACGTGTGTGATCGGGCCTGGGGTGTCTCCCCCCCCCCCCCCCCCCCCCCCCATGGTGCGCTGGAACTTGTGGGGGGGTCGGGGGTCACTTTGGGTGGCTTGACGATCAGCCTGATTGCCTCAGTGTGAAAAACGGGGCTCTGTGCAGCATCGGCCGCACGTTCCGCCTTGGGGCTCCTGATCAAACACGGGTTGTATTTTATAGCATTGTGTTTCTCAGAGCTGCGAGCACCGGGAAGACATGGCGAAACACATTCGTTATGGGAGTTGGTTGCTTCACAGCTCCAGGGTCCCAGGTTCGATTCCCGGCTTGGGTCACTGTCTGTGCGGAGTCTGCACGTTCTCCCCGTGTCTGCGTGGGTTTCCTCCGGGCGCTCCGGTTTCCTCCCACAAGTCCCGAAAGATGTGCTTGTTGGGTGAATTGGACATTCTGAATTCTCCCTCTGTGTACAGGCGCCGGAATGTGGCGACTAGGGGCTTTTCACAGTAACGTCACTGCAGTGTTAATGTAAGCCTACTTGTGACAATAAGCGATTTTCATTCATTTTATTTTCATTTGTGGCAATAAAGATTATTATTAGTATTATTACATGGTCCAAAATATGGGTCAGACAGGTGCAATTCATCAACACACTCTGCTGCTCTTTGCTGTCAGTGCACCCATGACCCTCTCCATCCTGTCATGACCCCTGCCCTGTGAGGTCAGAGTTCCTCTGGTGAAACCAACCTTTCTGTGCCGGACTCTCCGTAGACGCTGCCTCGCTGTGCGGGAGCGGGCTGCCTGTCTCTGCTGCCTTCTGCGTCTGACCAACTCCTGAACGCCCAGACCCTGCGGGTTGGAAAAATCAACGCAGTTCCCATTCACCTGGTGCTTGATCTTTCCCTGGAAGAAAGAGCGAGACTGGAGAGTGAATCAATGTCGCGATGGGCGGGTGGCCTTCACTGACACCCTTCCACCTCCAAATGCAAGTGTCTGAAATCAATGGTCCATTTGTCTCGCCCCAGTGTCAGGGTCTCTTCGTGACTCCAGACCCCCACATCCTCCCATCGTGGTAGGGATTACTAACAGTTACTTACAAACATTCAAACTGAGGGACAGGAACTGACCCTCTGCCCCAGCCTGTCCCACGATGCTTTATACAATAACAACTTACATTTATATCGCACCTTTGGGTAACGTACTAAACTGTTCCAATGTGTTTCACAGGAGGCTTCGGGGCATTGAGTATAAAAATTGGCAAGTCATGTTGCAGCTGTATAGAACCTTAGTTAGGCCACACTTATAGTGTTCAATTCTGGTCGCCACACTACCAGAAGGATGTGGAGGCTTTAGAAATGAAAAATGAAATGAAAATTGCTTATTGTCACGAGTAGGCTTCAAATGAAGTTACTGTGAAAAGCCCCTAGTCGCCACATTACGGCGCCTGTTCGGGGAGGCCGTTACGGGAATCGAACCGTGCTGCTGGCCTGCTTGGTCTGCTTTCAAAGCCAGCGATTTAGCCCTGTGCTAAACAGCCCCTAGAGAGGGTGTAGAAGAGATTTACCAGGATGTTGCCTGGTATGGAGGGCATTAGCTATGGGGAGAGGTTGAATAAACTCGGTTTGTTCTCACTGGAACGACGGAGGTTGAGGGGCGACCTGATAGAGGTCTACAAAATTATGAGGGGCATAGACAAAATGGATAGTCAGAGACTTTTCCCCAGGGTAGAGGGGTGAATTATTAGGGGGCATAGGTTTAAGGTGCGAGGGGCAAGGTTTAGAGGAGATGTACGAGGCAAGTTTTTTACACAGAGGGTAGTGGGTGCCTGGAACTCGCTGCCGGAGGAGGTGGTGGAAGCTGGGACGATAGTGACATTTAAGGGGCATCTTGACAAATACATGAATAGGATGGGATTAGAGGGATACGGACCCAGGAACTGTAGAAGATTTTAGTTTAGACGGGCAACATGGTCAGCACAGGCTTGGAGGGCCGAAGGGCCTGTTCCTGTGCTGTACTTTTCTTTGTTCTTTGTTCTTTTGAATGTGATCACTCAAAGTTGGATGCCAAGCCATATGCGATATGTGGGCAGCTGACGTCAATAACCCTCACAGACCCATGGAGACACACAGAGGCCTGCCCAGCCGGGGTTTACATGTTTATCCTTAAAAGGCCGGCTCTGATTGGCCGGCATATCCAGTGGTCCGATGGGGACCTGTGAGCTGTAAGCGGCACTGCAGCCTTTACTTTATGTTTACAATTTAAATGTTGTTTAATTTACCTTCTCGGGCCTCCTGGGTTTTTATACTGGCGACGAGGAAAAAAGAACAGCAGCTGTGATTCTGGACATCCTGACTGTACCTGAACACCCCAGCACATAGCAACATAGGAATTAGGCAACTCAGCCCTTCTCGCCCTCTCCGCATTCAATCAGATCATGGCCCATCACTTCCTGGTCTCAAATCCATCTCCCCACCCTTTCCCTATAATCCCTTTAACCCGTTTTTCAAAATCAAAAATATATTTCTTTCTTTCTTGAAAGCATTTAATGACTCAGATGCCACCGCACTATGCGGCAGCAAGTTTGACAAATTCACCACCCTCTAGGGTGACACGGTGGCACAGTGGTTAGCACTGATGCTATCCACTAACCACAACATGGGATTCATGTCGCATTACATCCACCCCCCACCATCTAGCCTGGGCTTGTGAAATCCTACCAATTGTCCTGGCTTGAGACAATTCACACCTCTTTAACCTGGGGTTACCCCATCTCTGGATCTGTAATGATTTGATTACCTGCAAATGCTCGCATTCCAAGCATTGTCTGGCATCTCTGACTTTGTCTATACATATGTTTCCGGAACAAACCTCTTTATTCACCTGAGGAAGGAGCTGCGCTCCGAAAGCTCGTGTTTGAAACAAATCTCCAATACCCACCCCCTCTTTACACAATGGAGGTCAGTCTGGGAGGTCACTTTGGGGCCGATTTACATTAATAGGATCCTCCCTCCAGCACAAAGTGACCTCCATCACAGAGCGAAACAGATCCAGGATTCAGCAAATCAGTGTCCTTTACTCAATTCTCCATTATGGAAACTAAGCAGCCCCTGACCTCTAACCTCGTCCAGTGTACCGTGTGCAGTGATTGTAATGTGGACAATGAATTGGAAACACCAGCCTCTGTGGAACTTCAATCGGACTTTGTTTCAAAGCCATAAAGTTTTAGCCCGTGTGACATTTCTGTGAGTTTTGGAAGCACTGCCAGAAAATTAATGATTAATTGTCAGAGAGTTGGCAGGCGCGGGTAACTCACCTTCAAGTTCCTGCCACCTTGGCTGAGGGGCAGTAAAAATGTTGCATTAATCAGTTATCAAAAGAATCAGAGGAAGATAAGGATGTTTGTTTCACCCAGTGATTGGTGTGATCTGGAGGTTGCTGTCTGAAAGGGCGGCGGAAGCTGGTTCAATAATAACTTTCAGGGCAATGGGAAATGGGCAGGAGCTGTTGGACTGTTTGCTCTCTCAAAGAACCAACACAGCCCAACGTGCCAAATGGCCTCCTCTGTGCTGGAAACGTCTCTGATACTAACGGACATGGGCGGGCGGAACCTGATGGGGTGATCAGACGGTGATTGCAGGATGTGTATCTCACTGCTCCCTGGTTGGAGTGGCTGCTGGTATGTCTGTGATGGTATCTCTCCTGAAGCCTGGATGGTGTGTAGACACACAGTCTGCAAGTCTAATCAGTGAGGCTTCTACCTTGGAAAGAGCAAGGGCCACCAAGCTGGGGGGAGACATGCCTGAGCATGAGCTTATTGAAGTGGGAGATGAGGGTGGATGTCATCCTGAATCTAAACACCCCCCCCCCCCCCCCGACCCCCACCCCGCCACCATCACGCGGTCTCAGAACTCCAACACAGCAATATCTCGATCATTTGTACATGATTTAAATCTTTTTATGAAGCAATGCAATGCTGTTTTATAATTTCTGTAAGACTGGGAGCATCACTATTAACTAGTTCCTCTCACTCACACACAACTGCACACAGTCACACACATACACACAGTCACACACATACACACAGTCACACACATACACACAGTCTCAAACACACACACACACACAGTCTCAAACACACACACACACACAGTCTCAAACACACACACACACACACAGTCTCAAACACACACACACACACACACACAGTCTCAAACACACACACACACACACACAGTCTCAAACACACACACACACACACAGTCTCAAACACACACACACACACACAGTCTCAAACACACACACAGTCTCAAACACACACACACACACACAGTCTCAAACACACACACACACACACAGTCTCAAACACACACACACACACACACAGTCTCAAACACACACAGAGATGCATATTTGCACACACACATATCACTCATGCACATACCTTGACACATGGACACACACACGGATACAAACACGCTGTGCAGGATCTTACGGAGCTCACAAGGATGGGAAATGAGCGGCTAGATTCTCTGATTTTGGGGCTATGTCTGGAGGAACCGTGGTGTTTTACGTGGGAAAAATCGGTGAGGCCCCAACACCAATCATCCGACCGGTAAGGGGCCAGAAGCCGTGCCACGTAAAGCGCACGGCCTTCCCGATATAAACGCCTGGAGAACTGGCAAGTCCGTAGCCGTGCATGCGAACGGCAACAACCTGCAGTGGTCGCGCCGTACAACATGGTGCCGGCCGTGAGCGGACCCGAGCTGCCAGATAGTGCCCCCTTAGACACCCTATCGCCACCCCCGGGTCACCCCCCACCAGTTCTCCGTGCCTTCGCCGAAACCCCCCCCCCCCCCCCCCCGCCCCGCAGCACGGCTCCCCCCCGCCCCGCAGCACGGCTCCCCCCCCCCAAACTGTGTCGGCGTTGGACACAGTCCGCAGCCACCACGCTGAGATCGTGAATCAAACGCGAGGTCGGAAACTCGGCCCATCGGGGGCGGAGCATCGGGGAAGGACATTAAGGTGCCGTCCCAACGGCATGTGGCGCACTCACCGATGATGCTGTTTTGGAGCGGGCGGAGCGTCCGATTTCATCTTAAAAAGAAGATTCTCCGCCCAAGGAACGTGGGCGCGATTCTCCGCAAATCCGGCGTACCGTGAAGGCTGGTGTGAAACTGGCCGTGTTTCACGCCAGCCTCCGAGCTCCGTCCGGGACCTGATTCTCCCACCCCCGGGCGGGGCTAGTATCGGGGCCGGGGGAATCACGGCGACGCGGAGTTAGCGAGCGACGCTAACTCCGCCCGCCAAGAGTCACGGCGGCTGACGCGCACGATGACGTCAGCCGCGCATGCGCGGGTGGACAGCTCCAACCCGCGCATGCGCGGATGACGTCATCACGCAGACGCGTCAAACCCGCGCATGCGCAGGCCGTCATGCCCCTCAGCCGCCCCGCGGACTGATCCTGCGAGGCGGCGGAAGAACAAATAGTGCGTGGGTATCGGACCCGCTGCCCGCGATCGATGCCCACCGATCGCAGGCCCATGCCAATCGGTGCCATGGTTGTCCGGGACGGGCACTTTGCAGCCGTTTTCAGGAACGCTGAAAGCAGGTGTGATCGCGGCCGTGAAGACGGCTGTAAACTCCTCGGTATTCGGCCCATCGGCCTGCGGAGAATCGCTGTTCGCCGTAAAGAACGGCGAGCAGGGGCAGCACGGTGGCCTAGTGGTTAGCACAACCGCCTCACGGCGCTGAGGTCCCAGGTTCGATCCCGGCTCTGGGTCACTGTCCGTGTGGAGTTTGCATATTCTCCCCGTGTCTGCGTGGGTTTCGCCCCCACAACCCAAAACTGTGCAGAGTAGGTGGATTGGCCACGCTAAATTGCCCCTTAATTGGAAAAAATAATTGGGTAATCTAAATTTATTAAAAAAAAAAAAAGAACGGCGAGCAGCGATTCGTGTCGGGGGGCGGCCGAGGGGGGGGGGGAGGAGAATAGTGGGAGGCCGTGAAAATTGTCGGGAAGGCCCTCCCGCTATTCTCTGACCCGTCGTGGGCAGCGGAGAATCGCGCCCACAGAGTCCTGCCCGTGGTGTGTGGGGAGAGTGAATTCAGTCAGATCAAACTTTCAATGTCCTGATGGTGGGTGAGATGCAAATGGGGTGTTTGAGGTTTATGGAGTACGGCTCTGACCTGTGCCAGGTTCATACGGCTGATATATTTACTCACTATTCATACGGGTGATATATTTACTCACTATTCATACGGGTGATATATTTACTCACTATTCATACGGGTGATATATTTACTCACTATTCATACGGGTGATATATTTACACACTATTCATACGGGTGATATATTTACTCACTATTCATACGGGTGATATATTTACTCACTATTCATACGGGTGATATATTTGCACACTATTCATACGGGTGATATATTTACACACTATTCATACGGGTGATATATTTACACACTATTAATACAGGTGATATATTTGCACACTATTCATACGGGTGATATATTTACACACTATTCATACGGGTGATATATTTACTCACTATTCATACAGGTGATATATTTGCACACTATTCATACGGGTGATATATTTGCACACTATTCATACGGGTGATATATTTGCACACTATTCATACGGGTGATATATTTACACACTATTAATACGGGTGATATATTTACACACTATTCATAGGGGTGATATATTTGCACACTATTCATATGGGTGATATATTTGCACACTATTCATACGGGTGATATATTTACTCACTATTCATACGGGTGATATATTTGCACACTATTCATATGGGTGATATATTTGCACACTGTTCATACGGGTGATATATTTGCACACTATGAATTCTCATTCGTGTAAAATGTTTCTACATTATGCCCCATCTTTAAGTTAAAGTTGGTGCAGGAGAATCTGGTGACACCCAGTTTGCGATTGTTTGAAGCTAGCTTGCAGCTGTGGGCTTTGTGTCATGGTTTGGGGTTGTCCTTGGCGAACTCTACAGCACAGGGGAGCAGAGCAGGACAATGGGCAGCTTGCATTGAGCCTCAGTACCGACAGGGGTGAGTCAGGGGGAGTGGAGTGGAATCGGGGAAAGGGGAGAGAGCATAAGTGGCGCACAGTGTTTCGTTTACGACATTGGGAACAGATACTGTTGACAAAGTCCCAGCCAGTGTACACACCCAGCCAGGTCCATGTGTACACAGACACACACACACGTACACAGATACTTGCACTCACACAGATACAGATACATGCACGCACACATACACAGATACATACACATACACAGATACATGCACACACATACACAGATACATGCACGTACACATACACAGATACATGCACACACATACACAGATACATGCACACACTTGCACAGATACATGCATACACACATACACAGATACATGCACACACATACACAGATACATGCACACACATACACAGATACATGCACACACACATACACAGATACATGCACACACATACACAGATACATGCACGCACACATACACAGATACATGCACACACATACACAGATACATGCACACACATACACAGATACATGCACACACACTTGCACAGATACATGCATACACGCATACACAGATACATGCACACACACATACACAGATACATGCACACACATACACAGATACATGCACACACTTGCACAGATACATGCATACACACATACACAGATACATGCACACACATACACAGATACATGCACACACATACACGGATACATGCACATACACAGATACATGCACACACACATACACAGATACATGCACACACATACACAGATACATGCATGCACACATACACAGATACATGCACACACATACACAGATACATGCACACACACTTGCACAGATACACGCATACACAGATACATGCACACACACATACACAGATACATGCACACACATACAGATACACGCACGCACACATACACAGATACATGCACACACACATATGCACACATGTACACATACACCCACACATGTACACACAAACACATGTACACAGACACATGCACACACATGTGCAGAAACACATGCAAAGAAACATACACAGGCACATGCATGTACACAGTCATGTACATTCACAGCCTGACTGTTAAATTATCCCAATGGATGTTATCAGGACAATCACAAAGATCACCTAACAGGCCATCCAGCCCAACAAGGCCGTGCTTCCACAGTGACATGAGACTTCTCCAATGATGCGCTGCCCCTTGAATAACTCCAGAGATTTATCCTCCTCTCCCGTCCTCCAGGGGATCACTTTGTCTCCTCACATCAGTCTCAATTTATCTATTCTCCATTTTTACCTGTGAGACTTTGTGTTGCAGCCTGATTTAAATTCTCTGGTCCATTTACCTTGGTCTCTGTCTTATTCACAGCTTGTTGGCTTATAATTACATCCTTCCATCAATGGGGGTGCTGCAGCACCACCCCTGGCAGGAAGGGGTAATAGCAGCGTGACAAGTTTACATAGGTATTTTCCATTCTCGATGCAGACACAGGAAATTATAACGATAATGTAAAGATAAAGTGAGAACATGTGACTTAAAATAGTTACAGGGACTTACAAAATATACCGTTGAATAAATTGCTTGCTATCTTCTCCACCTTTAAACCATTGCCTAATGCAGTGGTGTCAGTCGACACTCTGATAAAACTGCCTTCCATGCACACCTTCCATTGCCAATTTTATATACACCTACCCACCGATAACACGGTCTGAGCAATAACTGAATGGCTTATCCTGGATCAGTCTGGCACAGTCTGGTACAGTCTGGCACAGTCTGGCACAGTCTGGTACAATGTGTGCAACCTGGCACGTGATTTACTTACTGGGAGATGATCAGTTGGTGATCGAGGTTGAGCCTCCTCAGCCTCATACGTGTAGAAATCGAGTGGCATGCAGAAGAATCCCGGACGTACGTCCTGGCATTGCCGGCTGATGATGTTGGGCCGACAGTCACATTGCCCATCCCCCATAGAGCACCTGACAGGAACGGGACAGACATTATTGGCAAACCAATAGGACAACTTCAGGTCTGGATCACAAAGTTACAATGAATTTAGAAAACAGAAACTGGTCTGCAGGCAAGGTTAAAAAAGGTAAATTCGCCACAGTCCCAGATGACCATAGGCTGCTTTCCCCTTTGAGGAGGAGAGCTGACCGGTGGTGATTTTACCTGAAGATCACCACACCTCAGGTGAGGGCAACATTGAGAAGGTGGTGCCTTAATGAATAGAAGAGTGGAAAATGAAATGGCAAATGAAATACAATGTGGAAATGTGCGAGGTTATGCACTTCGGAAGGAGGAATTTAGGCACAGACTATTTTCTAAATGGGGAAATGCTTCGGAAAGCAGAAGCACAAAGCGACTTGGGAGTCCTTGTTCACGATTCTCTTAAGGTTAATGTGCAGGTTCAGTCGGCAGTTAGGAAGGCAAATGCAATGTTAGCATTCATGTCGAGAGGGCTAGAATACAAGACCAGGGATGTATTTCTGAGGCTGTATAAGGCTCTGGTCAGACCCCATTTGGAGCATTGTGATCAGTTTTGGGCCCCGTATCTAAGGAAGGATGTGCTGGCCTTGGAAAGGATCCAGAGGAGGTTCACAAGAATGATCCCTGGAATGAAGAACTTGTCGTATGAGGTGCGGTTCAGGACTCTGGGTCTGTACTCGGAGTTTAGAAGGATGAGAGAGGATCTTATTGAAACTTACAAGATAGAGTGGACGTGGAGAGGATGTTTCCAGTTGGAGGAAAAACTAGAACCAGAGGACACCATCTCAGACTAAAGGGACCATCCTTTAAAACAGAGATGAGGAGGAATTTCTTCAGCCAGAGGGTGGTGGATCTGTGGGACTCTGCCACAAAAGGCTGTGGAGGCCAAATCACTGAGTGTCTTTAAGACAGAGATTGATAGGTTCTTGATTAATAAGGGGATCGGGGGCTATGGGGAGAAGGCAGGAGAATGGGGATGAGAAAAATATCAGCCATGATTGAATGGCGGAGCAGATTCGATGGGCCGAGTGGCTTAATTCTGCTCTTATGTCTTATGGCATCAGCTGGTACAGGAATTGAACCCACACTGCTGGCCTCGCTCTACACCACAAACCAACTGCCTAGCCAAGCGAGCTAAACTGACCCTCTGGTCTACACAAGCCTGTTCCTCTCTCTATTTCATTTAACCTGATCACTAAAACCTATTCATGTGTTTATCCAGTTTCTTCTTCAATGCCTTGATACTCTTCACCTCAACCACTCCCTGTGGGAACACATTCCAAGTTCTCACTGCTCTCTGGGTAAAGAACTTCCCCCTGAAATTCCCGCTTGATTTATTTGGGACTGTTTTTTATCACTTCCCCACAAATGGCAACATCTTTGCCAACCCTGTCAAAGATCTTCTGAATTTTTAAAGATCTGTATCGGATCCTCAGCCTTCTCTCCTCCAGACAAAAGACATCCTCCCTGTTCATCTACCCTCAGTACTGACCCTCTGACAGTGCAGCGCTCCCTCAGTACTGACCCTCTGACAGTGCGGCACTCCCTCAGTACTGACCCTCTGACAGTGCAGCACTCCCTCAGTACTGAGCCTCTGACAGTGCGGCACTCCCTCAGTACTGACCCTCTGACAGTGCGGCACTCCCTCAGTACTGACCCTCTGACAGTGCAGCACTCCCTCAGTACTGACCCTCTGACAGTGCAGCACTCCCTCAGTACTGACCCTCTGACAGTGCGGCACTCCCTTAGTACTGACCCTCTGACAGTGCGGCACTCCCTCAGTACTGACCCTCTGACAGTGCAGCACTCCCTCAGTACTGACCCTCTGACAGTGCAACACTCCCTCAATACTGACCCTCTGACAGTGCGGCACTCCCTCAGTACTGACCCTCTGACAGTGCGGCACTCCCTCAGTACTGACCCTCTGACAGTGCGGCACTCCCTCAGTACTGACCCTCTGACAGTGCAGCACTGCCTCAGTACTGACCCTCTGACAGTGCGGCGCTCCCTCTGTACTGATCCTCTGACAGTGCGGCACTCCCTTAGTACTGATCCTCTGACAGTGCGGCACTCCCTCAGTACTGACCCTCTGACAGTGCGGCACTCCCTCAGTACTGACTCTCTGTCAGTGCAGCTCCCTCAGTACTGACCCTCTGACAGTGCAGCACTCCGTCAGTGCTGACCCTCTGACAGTGCAGCACTCCCTCAGTACTGACCCTCTGACAGTGTGGCACTCCCTCAGCACTGACCCTCTGACAGTGCGGCACTCCCTCAGTACTGACCCTCTGACAGTGCGGAGCTCCCTCAGTACTGACCCTCTGACAGTGCGGCACTCCCTCAGTACTGACCCTCTGACAGTGCGGCACTCCCTCAGTACTGACCCTCTGTTAGTGCAGAGCTCCTTTTGAACAGTTACATGGAGACTGTTTAAAATGGAAACACTAAAAGAAGCAAAGAACATTTTGAATAACCCTTCCCCAGGATGATGCAAATTCTTGTGAGAGCAATACCTGTTACCGTAGGAGCCTCCGAAGTCACAGTCACACTGTCTGCAGCCCGCCATATCATTGCTGAGTCCCCAGTATTCTTCCTAAAGAAAAGGGAGAAAAACAGAAAATAATACTCAGGCAAAGAGAGATAGAAGCAGTTTCACCCTTGTCAATGTGTACCCACTCTCCACACTCACTCATTCTCAAATACACGCAAATAGCAATACTACTTGGATTGGATTTGTTTATTGTCACATGTACCGAGGTACAGTGAAAAGTGTTTTTCTGAAAGCAGCGCAACAGATCATTCAGTACATGGGAAGAAAAGGGAATAAAAGAAAATACATAATAGGGCAACACAACATATACAATGTAACTACATAAGCATTGGCATCGGATGAAGCATACAGGGTGTAGTGTTAATGAGGTCAATCAATAAGAGGGTCATTTAGGAGTCTGGTGACAGTGGGGTAATGCCAGCTTTTCGTTATAGCCGCTCCGTATACAGCCCCGTTAGAGATCATGTGGTGCAGGGGTAGGGTCCCTGCCTCTCAGCCAGAAGCTCTGGGTTCAAGTCCCACCCAGGACTTGACGGCCAAGGAAAGTACGTTCGTAACGTGGCCAAAGAAGCTCAGTATTACCCTGAGAAATCTTTCCAAATACACCAATGGCTGACGGTGAGATTGGCACTGACTGATGGTCAGTCAGAGTGCTAACCCTCAATCTAGAATCCCCTGGAATCAGACTACTGACCTGTTCCCAGCATTATCAGCTATGGAATCAGGTGAATGTCTTCCCTCGAGCACCACTAGGTGTTGGAAATACAGCCCCGTGTACACTCTCCCTTATCACTGACTCCAGCCACATACTGAATCACTTGGATGAATACATACGGCCGAATCCTAACTCGGCCAAGTTGCAGAAATCCATCTATTCTCAAAAATTACAACTGCTAACCCTGGTCAGCTGATCACCAAGGCATCCGTTCACAGACATTCATGAACAGTTACACCCAAGGAAGGCTTTGAAATGATGCCTCTCGCTCTGACCTCCAATCCCACTCTGAACCAGAAATTTATGGACGTTGATTTTGAAAGAATTAATTGTCTTGGACTTGGAGTTCATTGTGGGTGCTCATTCAGTCAGCCAAACCATTGGAAACAGACAAAGCCCCGTCCTAAATTCCCCCCTCCCCAGTTTGATTCTGCACTCTCATGTCCTTTTGTTGAGGTTTAGTCTGTGACAGTCTCAGAGATTTCACCTGTAAAATCCCCTCCAATCTTCTCTTTACAAATCCATTCTCAGAAATAATATGCAGTGTACAGAAACAGGCCACTCGTCCCTACTAATCTCTGCTGCTGTTTGTACTAAACACGACACTCCTCCCATTCCAACTGCCTCATCTGAGCTTTGCAACATCATCTCTCTTTTTTCCTTTTGAAAGTATTTATTCTATTTCTCTCAGGTTTATGAGGCAGTCAGTTTCACATTCTCACCACTCTCTGAAAATTACATTTCTCCTTATTTCCCGATTGGATGTATTCGAAATGTATATTTCTAACCTGTTTTCGACAGCCCTCTATGTGGCTCTATTTCTCCACTCACCCTCTATGGTGGCACCTCATCGCTTTTCATACCAAGGTATGCCTCCCACCCCCAGGGATCCTCATGCATCCCATGCCAAGTTAAGGACCCTCCCTACCCATTCACCACTATATAGTGTATAAGAGCAATGAGCCCTATAGTGACAGCAAGATGTGTAAAAAGAAAACTTTAAGAAAACAATCATTCATTGATAACGTCCCACTTGCTTAAACTTAACTCTTACTACAGCTCAATAAAAGTGTCAATTAATCAACCCATTTAAAGTATCAATAGCAGAAACAGTAAGCCCTTGAAACCTCTTCATGTTGTTTACAAAATCATTGTGAAATTGACAGCAGGGATCAGGGAGCCAGAGCTGTCAATCAAGCAATGTTTCCCCTGAGGCTCAGGGCTTTGAAAAGTCTAATGAGTTTCTGGGAGAGCCCAGAAACTATTTTGAAGCAGAGAAGAGGAGTTCTCCGCCAACCGGCCAATATCTATCCCTCAATCAACAGCACTGAATCAGGTTAGCTGGTCATTATCACATTGCTATTTGGAAACTTGCTGTGTGCAAATTGATTGTTGCTTTTTAACATTACAAAATATGTCTTTGAGTATAAAGTGCTTGGGGATGGCCTGAGAAAATGAAGGGCTATAAATATGTGGGTCTTTCTTTTTTTTAATATAAATTTCTATCTTTCCACTCCGCAGCTTAAAAATACTACCTTGATTCACTCTTTATCATTGACTCTGGATTGAACAAAGAACAAAGAAAAATTACAGCACAGTAACAGGCCCTTCGGCCCTCCAAGCCTGCGCTGATCCAGATCCTCTATCTAAAACTGTCGCCTATATTATCATAGAATTTACAGTGCAGAAGGAGGCCACTCGGTCCATCGAGTCTGCACCGGCTCTTGGAAAGAGCACCCTACCTGAGGTTAACACCTCCACCCTATCCCCAACTCCAGTAACCCCACCCAAAACTAAGGGCAATTTTGGATACTAAGGGCAATTTATCATGGCCAATCCACCTAACCTGCACATCTTTGGACTGTGGGAGGAAAGCGGAGCACCCGGAGGAAACCCACGCACACACGGGGAGGATGTGCAGACACCGCACAGACAGTGACCCAACCCAGAATCGAACCTGGGACCCTGGAACTGTGAAGCAATTGTGGTATCCACAATGCTACCGTGCTGCCCAAATTGGTTGAGTATAAATCCAATACACAGTGTCTCTTCCGCAGGACCCCATCAAGTTCACTATCCCATTCTGCCCCAATGCTTACCAGACATAGGTCACAGTATCTCCCTGTCACATGCCTCTTGCAAAAGCAGTCGCCACTGATCTGGTCACATGGCGCCTCACTCATTATAATCCCTCGGGGATCACACCTGCAGGCTGGGATAAACAGAGCACTTATTACAATAATAAAGTTGCTCACATTTATAGAATAATCATTACATTGAAAAGACCAATGGAATGTAAGATTTTAATTCAAGGGACTGGAATATAAAAGTGAGCAAGTTGTACAGAGACTTGGTCAGACTCCATCTGTAGTAACTGCGTGTGACATCATACAGCATGTGAAGAGTTAATGTTAGGCTAAGCCTAGCCACTAGAGGGAGCTAAGGGACAGTACTATATATTGCACTGGCTCTTGCATTTCTGGGAGAGAGTGGAATTGAGCTGAAGAAGACAAGATTAGAAGTGTATTGCAGAGCTAGTTAAGATATTATAGTCAGAATTAGTAGGTAACGATAGTGTTAGTGTAGTTTAATTCTTATATATATATATTATGTTTACTATTGGGAATAAATGTTGAATTCTAATTTAGTAGTGTAAATAGAATTAGTTTAGTTGTTAAAAGGAGCTTCAAGTGTCTTTGTGATCACTACGCCGTCTGTCCTGGAAACCCCTCACAAAGATCACCATTGTGTTCAGTTCCGGGTTCCACGCCTCAGGAAAGAGATATGGGGCGGGATTCTCCCTCAGTGGGAACGTCCGCTTCGCCGGCAGTGCACTCACATCTGTGGATTTCCCAACGGCGTGGGGGTTCCCACGATGGGAAACTCCATTGGCCGGCTGCTGGGACGGGGAATGCGAAAACGGGAGAATCCCACCCATTGGCTTTGGATAGTGGGGAAGGGGGCAACACACATTCACCAGAATGATGCCAGGGCGAAGAGTGTTAAATTATAAGGTCAGAGCACATGCATTCGGCTCGCAATCCCTAAATATTGAATGTTGAAGAGTGATTGAGGTGAGTGAAACAATAAAGGAACTGGAGGCTATCTCAGTGAAACTAATTCTCCTTGTGGGGTTAGTTCAGAAAAAAGGGGCTGAACTCTGGAACTCTCTCCTGTGGGTGCTTGGGCTTAATTGGGCCTTTCAATGCTATGCCAAGGCTAATCATTCCTCCTGAGGTACGGTTACTCCAGGTGGCATTTTCAATGGGCCAACCTCTGCCATGTCCACCAACTCCAACATTGTGCCACCACAAAACCTATCTCCTCCCCTCCTGATGGTTGTGTGTGTCTGGAACTCCCTTCCTCAAAAGGCGGTGGAAGCAGACAGAATCTTTGCCTATTTTTAAGGCAGAGCTGGTAAAGTTAATGGAATGTTAAAGATTAAACCATGTGATGTCTGTTGCTATCAGAAGAGGGGGTTACCTCTTGAGTTTCTTTTAATCCAAGATCTTTTGGAAATGTTCTAAAGTGCCGTTAATTGTGTCAACATGCTCTTGTGTTCAAATGTAATTTGAAAAATAATATATTAGTAAGTGTTTCGCTTTAATATAAAATTATCCCAATTGGTCTGAGAAGTTCCTTTCTGATTTCAGAAAACCTCCTCATAATAGACAAATTGCAAAACTGTTCTGGCAGCTTTTTCACGTTTCCTTTTGGGATTTGTTCAGCTTGGCACTTACCATCTGCCGTGCCAGGATTGGTCTATTGTATTTGCTGCTCACAACGTGGACCCCTGTGCAATTTGGTTTATTTTTCCTTGCATGTTTCCGTATCTCTCTTATGCTTTCTTTCAGTCAGCAACACACCATTCTCAACATCTCTTTTGTTTCTTTGTTTCGTTTCTTGCCCCATCTTTGTTCCCTTTAGTTCTGGAGGTCTAAGTCTTCTGTCATTAAATCTCTCCTGTCTTTCACCCTGTCACGCACCTTCCTTTATCCCTGTCCCACCCACCCCTTGTTCAAACATGTTGCATCTCTAACTTTTCCCAGTTCTGATTGGAGGTCATCAACCTGATACATTAACTTGGTTTCTCTCTCCACGTTTCTCTCTCCACAGACTCTTGGCGATGACCAAATCTCTGTACAATTGAAGAATCATAGAATTTACAGTGCAGAAGAAGACGGCCATTCAGCCCATCGAGTCTGCACCGGCCCTTAGAAAGAACACCCAACCCAAGCCCACACCCAATCCCCACAACCCAGTAACCCCACCCAACACTAAGGGAAATTTTGGACACTAAGGGCAATTTAGCGTGGCCAATTTTTTCTTTGTAATCCAGCTAACCTGCACATCTTTGGGCTGTGGGAGGAAACCCACGCAGACACGGGGAGAACGTGCAGACTCCGCACAGACAGTGAGCCGAGGCCAGGAATCGAACCGGGAACCCTGGAGCTGAGAAGCACCAGTGCTAACCACTGTGCTACCATGCTGCCCAATCATTACCTCACTTTTCAATTCCAGTTCAATTGAGGCAAAGGCTGACATTCCACTGGCCTCTTTGTTTACTTCCCATCCCGTCCACTAGCTTTCAGAGATTTGTGTACATGGACACTCCAGACTCTCTGCTCCACAGCTCCAATCTCTCATCAAAAACATATTCCTATTTCTCACATCCACAGAGAATTACCTCACACTTCCCCGCATTGAACTCTGTCTGCTACAGTTTGGTCCACTCTCTATTCCTAAATCATCCATAAATAATGTGAAAAGTTGAGGTTCCAATGCAGATCCCTGTGGATGATCCAATTTCAGATCGGGGGGTTAATTGGCAATGCAAATGAGAAACATACTGATCATTTCCCCTTGAGTGGCTCTCAGCCTCTGATACCCTTGTTCCTTTCCCAGATTCTAGGAATGTCCCATCTTGGCGCTGGGGAGCGATACACAGCGGACAGGGAGAGAGCAGCTCGTTACTGACTGCTGGTAAACTTTAATGGGATGTGGGTGTGACTGGCAAGGCCAGGATTTGATTCCCATCCCTAATTGCCTTGGCTGGGCCGTTTCAGAGGGCAATTAACAATCCACAACATTGCTGTAGATCTGGGCTGGGATTCTCCCGCAATTGGGGGGCTGGCCTGGCGCCGACGCCAAGATCGGCACGAACTACTCCGGCATCGGGCCGCCCGGAAGTTGAGGAATCCTTCGACACTGGCGGAGTTGCCGCGCCAACCGGCGTCGAAGAGCCGTCGTGGGCCACCGCGAGTTGGCGCATGCGGAGAACCGGCGGCGTGTTTCCTGCGCCTGCGCAGGGAGTTTCTTCTCCGCACCGACCATGGCGGAGCCTTACAGAGGCCGGCGTGGAGGGAAAGAGTGGCCCCCACGGTACAGGCTCGCCCCATTGTGGGCCAGGCCAACATGGGGCCCCCCCCCGGGGCCAGATCCCCCCACACCGCCCCCCCTCGCCCCCGGGGCCGGATCCCCCCACACCACCCCCCCCCGCCCCCCCCCCCCCCTCGCCCCCGGGGCCAGATCCCCCCTCGCCGGCCCCCCCTCGCCCCTGGGGCCGGATCCCCCCACGCCGCCTCCCCTCGCCGCCCCCCCTCGCCCCCGGGGCCGGATCCCCCCACACCCCCCCCTCGCCGCCCCCCCCCCCCCTCGCCGCCCCCCCCCTCGCCCCCCCGGGGCCGGATCCCCCCACGCCGCCCCCCCACACCGCCCCCCCCCTCACGCCCGGGGCCAGATCCCCCACACCACCCCCCCCCCCTCGCCCCCGGGGCCGGATCCCCCCACGCCCCCGGGGCCGCACCCCCCCCCCTCGCCCCTGGGGCCGGATCCCCCTACGCCCCCCCCCCCCCCTCCCTCACCCCGAGGCCTCCGCTAGCCACCCTCCAAGCCAGGTCCCGCCGGGATGGACCATGTCTATTTCTTGCTGGCGGGACTGGCCGAAAACGGGTGGCCGCTCGGCCCATCGGGGCCTAGAGAATTGCTGGGGCGGCCGCTGCCAACGGCCCTGACCAGCGCGGCGTGATCCCCACCCCTGCCCAAAAACCGGCGCCGGAGAATTCGGCAGCTGGTGTCGGAGCAGCGGGACGGGATTCATGCCGCCCCCCCCCCCCCCGGGCGATTCTCCGACCCGGCTGGGAGGGGGCGGAGAATCCCGCCCCTGGAGACACATGTGGGCCAGACCAGGTAAGGGCGGCAGATTTCTTTCCCTGAAGGACATTAGTGACCCAGGTGGGTTTTTGGGACAATAGTTTGATGGTCACCCTAACTGAGATGAGAGTCTGACTGTTTCCAACACAGTGAAGTGTACTTACCCTGACAGCCTTGTGGATTTTCCATGCTCAGACCATAGAACCCCTCCCTGCAGTGATCGCAGCGGGCACCCCGTACATTCTCTTTGCAGCGGCATTGCCCCCCAATGATAGCAAAGTCCAGGTCCGTGTCGCTGTCACAAATGCCACCCTCCAAGGAGCCAATGGGATCACAGTCACATGCTGCAGAAGACAGAGAGAGAGAGATATCCATTGGGTGATGCACAGTGGAGAGGACATTCTAACCTATTGCAGGGATGGAATGCAGGTCACTGCTGATTAATGTCCTGGAACATAAAAATGCTCCCTGTATGACTGACATGAATAAATTATGGAAGAAGGTTTAGAGGGATCAGGGGTGATGTGGAGAAGGCAGAAGAATGGGGATGAGAAACTGTCAGCCATGATCAAATGGCAGAGCAGACTCGATGGGCTGAATGGCCCAAATCTGCTCCTGTATCTTATGGTCTCAAAGTAATGTTGGGATCCCAATCAAATAAATAAATAATCTTTATTAGTGTCACAGGTAGGCTTACATTAGCACTGCAATGAGGTTACTGTGAAAAGCCCCTAGTCGCCACATTCCGGCGCCTGTTCGGGTCACAGAGGGAGAATTCAGAATGTCCAATTCATCTAACAAGCACGTCTTTGGACTGTGGGAGGAAACCGGAGCACCCGGAGGAAACCCACGCAGACACGGGGAGAACGTACAGACTCCGCACAGACACTGACCCAAGCTGGGAATCGAACCTGGGACCCTGGTGCTGTGAAGCAACAGTGCTAACCACTGTGCTATCATGCCGCCCATCAGATCAGCGATGATCTCACCGAATGGCAGAGCAGGCTCGAGGGGCCAAATGGTTCTGCTGATAAATATTCCCTTCGTATCTGAAATAAAATCACTGAATAACATTGGTTTCCAGATAAACATCTTCAAAACCCAATGAAGCCGTTGCTTCTCAGCGTGTGTGTCAGGTTCTGAAGAAGTAGGGAGAGGGCTTTAGAAGAATGAGAATTATCTAATTAATGAAAGTTCCGAAGGGATTTTTCAGGGTAGATAATGAGAAAACCTTACATCTGGCCGGGGAATCTGAAACACAGGCTCTCGGCTGAGAAACCTTGTCACTCAGTGAATGTTTGAGAATTCTCCACCCCAGAGATCTGCAGACGTTCCGTCGCTGAGTATATTCAAGGTGGGGGTAGATTTATGGATGCTAAGGGAGTCAAGTGATATGGGAAGCAGGCAGGAAAGTGGAGCTCACATCAAAGGTCAGCCACAGTCATTTGGAATGACCTATTGCCATTGTGTGTTTGGGGCAGAGCAGGACTGGCTTTGAGTGTTGGCCACCTGTTTGCTTGCCAAGGGAATACCAAGCTGCAGAATACAGAAGCAGCAAGTACTTTACAGAAGCAAATGATTTTTAACTCACTCTTGCCAAGATCAGCATTTATCCCAGATCCCTAATTGCCCTTCAGAAGGTGGTGGTGAGCTATCTTCTTGAACCGCTGCAGTACGTGTGGTGTAGGTCCACCCAATGTGCTGTTAGGGAGGGAGTTCCAGGATGTGGTGTAGGTATACCCACGGTGCTGTTAGGGAGCGAGTTCCAGGATGTGGTGTAGGTATACCCACGGTGCTGTTAGGGAGGGAGTTCCAGGATGTTGCCCCAGCGACAGTGAAGGAACGGCCGATATATTTCCCAGTCAGGGTGGTGACTGACTTGGAGGGGAACCTCCAGGTGGTGGGGTTCCAGGTATCTGCTGCCCCTTCTCAGTGGTGGAAGTCACATGATGGTAAGGTGCAGTTCAGGAACATCACAAATTTTACAGCAACAGGAGAAGATCATTCAGCCTGTTGAATGTGTTTTGACAGTTAGGTCAAAATTTAAAATATGCATTCTGGGGGAAGATAAGGTATCACTCGAAAGGATTAAGGTGAAGTGGGAGGAAGAGTTGGGGGAGGATATTGAGGCAGGGTCATGGTGTGAGGTGCTCTGGAGGGTGAATGCATCAACTTAGTGTGCGAGGTTGGGGCTGATACAGCTGAAGGTGGTGTACAGGGCGCACCTCACAAAGGAGAGGATGAGCCGAGTCTTTGAGGGGGTAGAGGATGCTTGTGAATGGTGTGGGGGGGGGGGGGGGGGGGGGGGGGCACTAATCACATTCATATATTTTGGTCCTGCCCAAAACTGGAGGGGCATTGGAGGGCGGTCTTTAAGGTCATTTCAAAGGTGTTGCACCTGAGACTCAAACCGGATCCCCTGGAAGCCATATTCGAGGTATCGGATCGGCCGGGGTTGGGAGCGGATACGGAGGCAGATCTTTTAGCCTTTGCCTTGCTGCTCCCCAGAAGGGGGGTCCTGTTGGGGTGGAGGTCGGCTTCTCTGCCCTGTGCCTCGGCGTGGTGGGGGTGGGGGGGTGGGGGTGGGGGAGGGTGGGGGTGGGGGGGGGGGGGGGACCTGCTGGAGTTCAGAACAGTCGAAAAAGTAAATCTCGAGTTGAGGGGGAGGATGGAAGGGTTCGATAACTCATGGGCCTTATTCATCATGCATTTTCATGAATTGAATGATATCGAACATTAGGGGGGGTGGTCGGGGTGGGGGGGGTGGGGTTTGGAATGTACACGTTATTGATGATTCTTTTTCATTGATGTTTTGTATTCAGAATGTTGGGAGATGTTTGAGGGTGAGTGGGATGATGGGATTGTTGGCTGGGAGTTTGCCGTTCTATTTGTTGTTATTGTTGATTATCTGTCGTAAATTTTGATGAAAATGTGAAAAAGGAGAATAAAAATATTTTTTAAAAAAGATTGAAAATTTGCTCAACACAATTTACCCCATTTGCTCCCAATTCTCTTTATTTTCCACCCAGTTCCTGGTGGTTTCACTGAAATGAGTTCACAAGCAATAAATTAACTGGGAATTTGTGTCTGTCTCACTGAAACACCAAGAACTAATCAGCTAAAAGAGTTCAGCCAACAGCATTTCCCGAATGATCCCGAATTTGTTGTACTGCAAAATATTCATACTCATAGCACCCCTCCAGAAGGAGACCATTCAGCCCATCAAGTCGGCACCAACCCTTCAAAAGAGCACTCTACCCATGTCCACCTTGCCTGAATCCTGTAACCTAACCTGCCCATTCCTGGACATTAAGGGGCAGTTTAAAGTAGCCAATCCCTAACCTGCACATCTTAGCACTGTAGGAGGAAACTGGAGCACCCGGAGGAAACCCACGCAGACACGGGGTGAACGTGCAGACCCGGCAGTCAGCCAAGGCCAGAATTGAACCCGGATCTCTAGCACTGCTAGGCAGTAATGCTCACTACAGTGATATCCCACATTAAAGTCATCAAGTAAATGAAAACAAACATGAAATTCCAGTTGGTTGGAGACTGTACCAAATGCTCTAAGACTTTTAACACTCCCAGCAAACTACTGGTGTGCCGCACTGTCAGAGGGTCAGTACTGAGGGAGCTGCACTGTCAGAGGGTCAGTACTGAGGGAGAGCCGAACTGTCAGAGGGTCAGTACTGAGTGAGTGCTGCACTGTCAGAGGGTCAGTACTGAGGGAGTGCGGCACTGTCAGAGGGTCAGTACTGAGGGAGTGCTGCAATGTCAGAGGATCAGTACTGAGGGAGTGCCGCACTGTCAGAGGGTCAGTACTGAGGGAGTGCCGCACTGTCAGAGGGTCAGTACTGAGGGACTGCTGCGCTGTCAGAGGGTCAGTACTGAGGGAGTGCCGCACTGTCAGAGGGTCAGTATTGAGGGAATGCTGCACTGTCAGAGGGTCAGTACTGAGGGAATGCTGCACTGTCAGAGTGTCAGTACTGAGGGAATGCTGCACTGTCAGAGGGTCAGTACTGAGGGAGTGCTGCGCTGTCAGAGGGTCAGTACTGAGGGAGCTGCACTGTCAGAGGGTCAGTACTGAGGGAGAGCCGAACTGTCAGAGGGTCAGTACTGAGTGAGTGCTGCACTGTCAGAGGGTCAGTACTGAGGGAGTGCGGCACTGTCAGAGGGTCAGTACTGAGGGAGTGCTGCAATGTCAGAGGATCAGTACTGAGGGAGTGCCGCACTGTCAGAGGGTCAGTACTGAGGGAGTGCCGCACTGTCAGAGGGTCAGTACTGAGGGAGTGCTGCGCTGTCAGAGGGTCAGTACTGAGGGAGTGCCGCACTGTCAGAGGGTCAGTACTGAGGGAATGCTGCACTGTCAGAGTGTCAGTACTGAGGGAATGCTGCACTGTCAGAGGGTCAGTACTGAGGGAGTGCCGCACTGTCAGAGGGTCAGTACTGAGGGAGTGCTGCACTGTCAGAGGGTCAGTACTGAGGGAATGCTGCACTGTCAGAGGGTCAGTACTGAGGGAGTGCCGCACTGTCAGAGGGTCAGTACTGAGGGAGTGCCGCACTGTCAGAGGGTCAGTACTGAGGGAATGCTGCACTGTCAGAGTGTCAGTACTGAGGGAATGCTGCACTGTCAGAGGGTCAGTACTGAGGGAGTGCCGCACTGTCAGAGGGTCAGTACTGAGGGAGTGCTGCGCTGTCAGAGGGTCAGTACTGAGGGAATGCTGCACTGTCAGAGGGTCAGTACTGAGGGAATGCTGCACTGTCAGAGTGTCAGTACTGAGGGAATGCTGCACTGTCAGAGGGTCAGTACTGAGGGAGTGCCGCACTGTCAGAGGGTCAGTACTGAGGGAGTGCTGCACTGTCAGAGGGTCAGTACTGAGGGAATGCTGCACTGTCAGAGTGTCAGTACTGAGGGAATGCTGCACTGTCAGAGGGTCAGTACTGAGGGAGTGCTGCACTGTCAGAGGGTCAGTACTGAGGGAGTGCCGCACTGTCAGAGGGTCAGTACTGAGGGAGTGCGGCACTGTCAGAGGGTCAGTACTGAGGGAGTGCTGCAATGTCAGAGGATCAGTACTGAGGGAGTGCCGCACTGTCAGAGGGTCAGTACTGAGGGAGTGCCGCACTGTCAGAGGGTCAGTACTGAGGGAGTGCTGCGCTGTCAGAGGATCAGTACTGAGGGAGTGCCGCACTGTCAGAGGGTCAGTACTGAGGGAATGCTGCACTGTCAGAGGGTCAGTACTGAGGGAATGCTGCACTGTCAGAGTGTCAGTACTGAGGGAATGCTGCACTGTCAGAGGGTCAGTACTGAGGGAGTGCCGCACTGTCAGAGGGTCAGTACTGAGGGAGTGCTGCACTGTCAGAGGGTCAGTACTGAGGGAATGCTGCACTGTCAGAGTGTCAGTACTGAGGGAATGCTGCACTGTCAGAGGGTCAGTACTGAGGGAGTGCCGCACTGTCAGAGGGTCAGTACTGAGGGAGTGCTGCACTGTCAGAGGGTCAGTACTGAGGGAGTGCTGCACTGTCAGAGGGTCAGTACTGAGGGAGTGCTGTACTGTCAGAGGGTCAGTACTGAGGGAGTGCCGCACTGTCAGAGGGTCAGTACTGAGGGAATGCTGCACTGTCAGAGGGTCAGTACTGAGGGAGTGCTGCACTGTCAGAGGGTCAGTACTGAGGGAGTGCTGCACTGTCAGAGGGTCAGTACTGAGGGAGTGCTGCACTGTCAGAGGGTCAGTACTGAGGGAGTGCTGCACTGTCAGAGGGTCAGTACTGAGGGAGTGCTGTACTGTCAGAGGGTCAGTACTGAGGGAGTGCCGCACTGTCAGAGGGTCAGTACTGAGGGAATGCTGCACTGTCAGAGGGTCAGTACTGAGGGAGTGCTGTACTGTCAGAGGGTCAGTACTGAGGGAGTGCCGCACTGTCAGAGGGTCAGTACTGAGGGAGTGCCGCACTGTCAGAGGGTCAGTACTGAGGGAGTGCTGCACTGTCAGAGGGTCAGTACTGAGGGAATGCTGCACTGTCAGAGTGTCAGTACTGAGGGAGTGCCGCACTGTCAGAGGGTCAGTACTGAGGGAGTGCCGCACTGTCAGAGGGTCAGTACTGAGGGAGTGCTGCACTGTCAGAGGGTCAGTACTGAGGGAATGCTGCACTGTCAGAGGGTCAGTACTGAGGGAATGCTGCACTGTCAGAGTGTCAGTACTGAGGGAATGCTGCACTGTCACAGGAGCCATCTTTCAGATCACACTTACGGATGCAGGCGTTGTCGGAGCGGATGTCGGCATTGGGATTCCGGTAATGAAAGGGTTTACACAGCTCACAGTTCCTGCCCATCGTGTTGTGTTGACAGTCTTCACACACACCCCCACTCAGGTTGCCCGTGGCTATGTATACAGCCATGTCAAAATGGCAGCTGGTTGCGTGGTTGTTACAGTTGCACCCTGAGGGAGAAACCAACAGTCAGAATGTTGAACAGGACTTCCAATCAAAGTGGTACAATTTCAAAAAGATGCAGGAATAGTGTTTGAAGGTGACAGGAAAAGCTGCGAGGGCGGATCTAACAGCACATGGTACAGTAGAGTTATTCACACAGGAAGATAAAGTAAGAGGAACAATAACATTGATGCACGATCAATTGCACAAAGACGAGAGTTGAATACAACTAAGATATGTGGTCTCCTACAGCAGCTGGCGAAATGGCTGCTGTACAGGGAGCACACATATTTATACTCCGCCTACTGGGCGGAGCCAGAAGGCAGGGACGACCCCCGTACCTGTAGTACAGGGCCTTACCATACATACCCTAATATATACAACAGTGGTGATTACCATATTCACCCTCTGTTAAAATTGAGTCCGGCAGGGGTGGCGGAGAACTATATACAGAACAAGTTTTAATAGACAGAGAAAAAACATTTTTGGAGTCCAGTACAAGGTGGTTTAACAGTCCTGAACTAATTCCAGGTTTAGCCGGTCCGGGGCTTTGATCTGACGTTAGGATTGACTCAGTGGTGGCGGTGATTCCGGTGTCAATCTGGTCCTCGGTGACTCCGGGAGCGTGCCGAAATCCTCCTCATCCTCGGGCGTGGGTAGTGGGAGGACGGATGGTCCCGGGGGGGTTGCTGCTGGGAGCGCCTGGGAGGGGAGGGTGGCGCCGGGCTGGGGGGGGGGGGGGGGGGGGGGGGGGGGGGGGTGAGTGTGTGGGGAACCTGCTGGTGCCAGGTCCCTGAGGGAGACAGTATCCTGCCGGCCATTGGGGTACGCCACGTAGGCGTACTGGGGATTGGCATGAAGCAATTGCACCCTCTCCACCAACGGGTCCGCCTTGTGGAGTCGTACATGCTTACGGAGGAGTACGGGTCCTGGAGCTGCGAGCCAAGTCGGGAGCGACACCCCGGATGTGGACTTCCTGGGGAAGGCAAAGAGACGTTCATGGGGTGTGTCGTTTGTTGCAGTGCATAGGAGCAACCGAATGGAGTGCAGTGCACTGGGGAGGACCTCCTGCCAGCGGGAGGCCGGGAGATTAGGGCCAGTTGGACGGCCCTCCAGACCGTCCCGTTCTCCCTCTCTACCTGCCCGTTTCCCCGGAGGTTGTAGCTGGTCGTCCTGCTGGAGGCGATACCCCTGCTGCGCAGGAACTGACGCAGCTCATCGCTCATCAATGAGGATCCCCGGTCGCTGTGGATGTAGGCGGGGAAACCGAACAGAGCGAAGATGGTGTTGAGGGCGTTGATGACGGTGGCAGACGTCATATCGGGGCATGGGATGGCGAAGGGGAATCTGGAGTACTCATCGACCACACTGAGGAAATACATGTTATGGTCAGTGGAGGGGAGGGGCCCTTTGAAATCCAAACTGAGGCGCTCAAAGGGGCAGGAGGCTTTCACCAGGCGCACGCGGTCTGGCCGGTAGAAGTGCGGTTTGCACTCCGCACAGACCTGGCAGTCTCTGGTGATGGCCCGTACTTCCTTGACGGAGTAGGGCAGGTTGAGGGCCTTAATGAAGTGGTAGAACCGTGTGACCCCCGGGTGACAGAGGTTGTCTGGCAGAGTCCGAAGTAGGTCCATATGTGCGCTGGCACATGTACCTCGGGATAGGGCATTGGGGGGGCTTGTTGAACTTACCGGGACGATACAAAATCTTGTAGTTGGAGTTGGAGAGCTCGATCCTCCACCACAAGATTTTATCGTTTTTGATCTTGCCCCACTGTGTGTTAAACATGAAGGCAACCGACCGTTGGTCAGTGAGGAGAGTGAATCTCCTGCCGGCCAGGTAATGCCTCCAATGCCGCACAGCTTCAACGGTGGCTTGGGCCTCTTTATCGACGGAGGAGTGCCGAATTTCAGAGGCATGAAGGGTTCGTGAAAAGAATGCCACGGGCCTGCCTGCCTGGTTGAGGGTGGCGGCGAGAGCGATGTCTGATGTGTCGCTCTCCCTTGAAAGAGTAACGTCTCGTCGACTGCGTGCATCGCGACCTTGGCGATGTCGGCCCTAATACGGTTGAAGGCCTGTTGAGCCTCGGCCGTCAGGGGGAAAAGGTTGGACTGGATGAGTGGGCGGGCCTTGTCTGCATAATGTGGGACCCTCTGGGCGTAGTAAGAAAAGAACCCCAGGCATCGTTTGAGGGCCTTGGGGCAGTGGGGAAGGGGGAGCTCCATGAGGGGGCGCATGCGGTCGGGGTCAGGCCCCAGAACTCCATTCTGGACCACATAGCCGAGGATGGCTAATCGGGTCGTGCTGAATACGCACTTCTCCTTGTTATAGGTGAGGTTTAGGAGAGTGGCGTTGCGGAGAAATTGGGCAAGGTTGGCATCGTGGTCCTGCTGATCGTGGCCGCAGATGGTGAGATTATCTAGGTACGGGAAGGTGGCCCGCAGCCCGTACACGGTCCATCTCCCTTTGGAAGACCGAGACCCCGTTAGTGACGCCGAAGGGAACCCTAAGAAATTGGTACAGACGACCGTCCGCCTCGAAGGCGGTGTATGGGCGGTCCGCCTTACGGATGGGGAGCTGGTGGTAGGCGGATCTCAGGTCAATTGTTGAGAAGACCCGGTACTGTGCAATCTGATTGACCATATCAGATATGTGTGGGAGGGGGTACGCGTCGAGCTGCGTGTACCGGTTGATGGTCTGGCTGTAGTCCACGACCATTCTGTGTTTCTCCCCCGTTTTCACCGCTATCACTTGGGCTCTCCAGGGGCTGTTGCTGGCCTCGATGATACCCTCCCGAAGCAGCTGCTGCACCTCGGACCTGATGAAGGTCCTGTCTTGGGTGCTGTACCGTCTGCTCCTGGTGGCGACGGGTTTGCAATCCGGGGTTAGGTTTGCGAATAGGGAAGGTGGGTCGACCTTTAGGGTCACGAGGCCGGACACAGTGAGGGGGGGTAGGGGCCCGTCGAATTTCAGGGTTAGGCTCTGGAGGTTACACTGGAAGTCCAGGCCGAGTGGCAGGGCAGCGCAGAGGTTGGGGAGGACGTAGAGGCGAAAGCCGCTGAATTCTACGCCCTGGATAGTGAGCGTGGCTATACAGTACCCCCGGATCGCCACGGAGTGGGACCCGGAGGCCAGGGAGATTCTCTGATTAGCGGGGTGTACCACGAGGGAGCAGCACCTTACCGTATCGGGATGGATGAAGCTTTCGCCGCTCCCGGAGTCCAGCAGACAGGAGAGCTCGTGCCCATCGATGCTTGTGGAGGCGGTGGCTAGATTGTGCGGGCGAGACTGGTCAATTGTGACCAAGGCAAGTCGCGGCTGGTCATCACTGGGGCGATGGCGACGCCCATGTGCCGTGGGGGAGACAAGATGGCGGCACCCATGGGCCGCACGTGGTCCAAGGAGGGGAAGATGGCGGCGCCCACTGTCCATACGCGGGGCGGCGGTAGTGGCGACTGAGTGGGCCTGGCACACCGCGGTGAAGTGCCCCTTCTTGCCGCAGGCCTTGCAAAGGGCAGCGTGGGCCGGGCAGCGTTGGCAGGGGTGTTTTTGCTGCCCACAGAATTAACATCTGGGGCCCCCGGGGTGGCTGGCTGGCGTGTGGCACAGGCGTAGGATTGGCTGGGTGGGGCCCCCGGGGTGGCTGCCTGCGGAGTCCATGATGTGTAGGAGGGGTGGGCCGTGCGGCCGGGGGTGTAGGCCTGGATATTGCGCGAGGCGATTGTCATGGATAGCGCCAGCTTTTTGGTTTCCACGATGTCGAGCGTGGCCCCCTCTAAAAGTCGCTGGTGGATGTGGTCTGACCCTATCCCAGTCCCGCATGAGGAGGTTGGAATGTTCCGTGGCCGTGACGGCCGGACAGTCACAGTCTCTGACCAGGGGAATTAAAAACCTTTTGTAAAATGTCGGTTATGCCTCAGCTCGAGTATTGCATTTAATTCCTGGCACCTCGTTTTTGGAGAGGATACAAAGGAGATTGATCAGAAAGGGACCAGGAAAGAGAGACTTGTGTTAGTGTGACTGGGGAAACTGGGATTGTTCTCCTTCGAGTGGAGGAGATTCAGAGATTTAATCGAGGTGTTCAGACACATGAAGAGTTTTGTGGATTTCAGTGACAGAGAGAGTGACGGGCTGAGGACACGGATTGAAGATAATCCGGAGAAGTAGACAAGGATAATTTAGTCGATGCAGTGAGTGGTGATCGGGGAAGGTGCTGCCTGAAGGAGCCGTGGCAACAGATTAAACAATCTAAAGGCGATTTGGGGAATAGTTGAAATGGAGAGACAGTTGCTGGAGGACAGGGGAAGTAGCAGAGGAACTCTTTCACAGAACCAGCACGGATACGATGGGCTGAATGGTCTCTTTCTTGCGGTGGAGTGGGAATATTTATTTGATATTCTCGGGAGATGGATTTGGCCATACATTTGCTTCTTGGATACGTTTGTTATATAATGCCCCGACAGCCAGCGTTCACAGGAACACTTTACACCAAAATTACTTCCCCTTAAATAATAATAATAATCTTTATTGTCACAAGTAGGCTTACATTAACACTGCAATGAAGTTACTGTGAAAAGTCCCTAGTCGCCACACTCTGGCGCCTGTTCGGGTACACAGAGGGAGAATTCAGAATGTCCAATTCACCTAACAGCACATCTTTCGGGACTGTGGGAGGAAACCGGAGCATCCGGAGGGAACCCACGCAGACACGGGGAGAACGTGCAGACTCTGCACAGACAGTGACCCAAGGCGGGAATCGAACCTGGGACTCAAGCGCTGTGAAACAACAGTGCTAACCACTGTGCTACTGTGCCGCCCATCAGAGGCTGGATTCTCCCTTACCCGGCGTGACGGAGGGTCCCGGTGTATGGGAGTGGCGCCAACCACTCCGGGGTCGGGCCTCCCCAAAGGTGGGAAATTCTCCCCACCTTTGGGGGCCAGCCCCGCGCCGGAGCGGTTGGCACCAGAAGACTGGCGCAAAAAACCGGCGCCCCCGGCAGCGGGGCTGGCCGAAAGGCTTTCGCCGGTCGGCGCATGCGCGATGTGGGGTTCTCTTCCGCTTCCGCCATGGCGGAGGCCGTGGCAGACGTGGAAAGAGAAAGAGTGCACCCAGGGCACTGGCCCAGAGTCTGAGCGGGGGGCCCCGATCGCGGGCCTGGCCACCGTGGGGGCACCCCCCGGGGTTCGATCGCCCCCCGCCCCCCCCAGGACCCCGGGGGCCTGCTCACGCCGCTGATCCCGCCGCCACCAGAGGTGGTTCAAACCTCGGCGGCGGGAGAGGCCTCCCAGCGGCGGGACTTCGGCCCATCCGGGCTGGAGAATCACCGCAGGGGCCTCTCCGATCGGAGTGGCGAGATTCCCGCCACCCGCCACTTCCCGGGTGGCGGAGAATCTCTGCCACAGCGGGGGCGGGATTTTCGGCGGTCCCAGGCAGGGTCGGAGAATTTTGCCCCAGATCAGCGATGATCTCACCGAATGGCAGAGCAGGCTCGAGGGGCCAAATGGTTCTGTTGATAAATATTCCCTTCTTATCTGAAATAAAATCACTGGATAACATTGGTTTCCAGATAAACATCTTCAAAACCCAATGAAGCCGTTGCTTCTCAGCGTGTGTGTCAGGTTCTGAAGAAGTAGGGAGGGGGCTTTAGAAGAATGAGAATTATCTAATTAACATATTGAAAGTTCTGAAGGGATTTTTCAGGGTAGATAATGAGAAAACCTTACATCTGGCCGGGGAATCTGAAACACAGGCTCTAGGCTGAGAAACCTTGTCACTCAGTGAATGTTTGAGAATTCTCCATCCCAGAGATCTGCAGATGTTCCGTCGCTGAGTATATTCAAGGTGGGGGTAGATTTATGGATGCGAAGGGAATCAAGGGATATGGGAAGCAGGCAACACCCTCCACACACGGCACAATGAAGATGCTGAATAGCTTTGGGTCGTTCTCTGGGTCTAAATGAAATCTAGATTTCCTGGTTAACTGCCTGGGAGGTCCGTTCCCTTTCCGCCTCTCCAAGACGGGTTTTGCTATTGGGGGTCAGGTTGCCACACTTCCCAAATTAAATTCCTCAAGCCTAATGGATAATGTCAAACCGGACAGGGGCAGAGTGTACCATAGCAAACATTGCAGGTGATGCTAAATAGAGGCAGAAAGTAGGAATCTAGAGTTTGATTAGCTTGATCTCTGTGGTGGGGAAGTTGCTGGAATCAATCATTAAGGAAGAGATGATGAAACATTTGGAAAGACAACGTGCTGTTCTATGTGTCGCTAAATTCAGGATGGTCGGCGTAGTGTTCGCAAAGACGGCAGAATAGCTGGAACTTGAACAAAGCTATACATTTATAAACATTACTAAACTGGGTTCGACACATACTCCTAACGAATACACAGTTGATAATTAACATATAATCTACACTCACCTTCATCTCTACACTATTATAAACTATGATCTGCTCTTACTCACACTATCTTTCCTTCAGTCTGTGTGATCGAGACACTTCATTAACCCTTGCAGTTCTCACATTTATGGTAATACCACAGGGAAAGCTCAATCCACCATTGTCAGCGTGGTTTCATGAAGGGTACGTCATGCTTGATAAACTTGCTGGAGATCTTTGAGGCCGTAACCAGCAAGGTGGATAATGGGGATCATGTGGATGTGGTATATATAGAGAAAGAAAAGTACAGCACAGGAACAGGCCCTTCAGCCCTTTAAACTTGTGCTGATCATGCTGCGTGCCTAATCTAAAACCTTCTACACTTCCAGTGTCCCTATCCCTCTATTCCCATCCTATCCAGGTATTTGTCAAGTCGCCCCTGAAACATCACTATCATAGACTTCCAGAAGGTGCCACATAAGAAACTGAGCCAGAAGGTGAGAACGCAGGGAATTGGGGGTAGACTCCAAGATTAGATTGAGGATTAGCAGAGGGTCGGGATAAATGGGTCCTTCTCTGGTTGGTGAACTGTAACTAGCGGGGCTGCCACAGGGGTCAGAGATCTCAACTGTTTACAATCTATATAAATGGTCTGCACGCATGGACAGAGTGTAACATAGCAAACATTGCAGGTGATGCTAAAATAGATGGGAAAGCAGGCAGTGAAGAGAAAGAAGTGTTGTTGCAATTGTATAGGGTGCTGGTGGGACAACATCTGGAGTATTGTGTCCAGTTTTGGTCTCCTTATTAGAGGAAGGATGTGATGGCATTGGAGGCAGTTCAGAGGAGGTTCAGAGGAGGTTCACCAGATTGATTCCGGGGATGAAAGGGTTGACGGATGAGGAGAGATTAAACAGTTTGGTCTTATACTCGCTGGAGTTTAGAAGGATGAGAGGGGATCTGATCGAGGTGTATAAAATACTAAAAGGGATTGATAAAGTAAACGTAGACCAAATGTTCCACCTTGTGGGGCAATCTAGAATGAGAGGTCACAGATACAGGTTGAGAGGCGGTAGATGTGGAACTGAGATGAGGAGGAACTACTTCTCGCAGAGGGTGGTGAATTTGTGGAACTCGCTGCCCCATAGTGCGGTGGAATCTGAATCAGTAAATGACTTCAAGAGGGAGATAGATATATTTCTGATTTTAAAACGGGTTAAAGGGATGTGGGGATCAGCAGGGAGATGGATTTGAGACCAGGAAGAGATCAGCCATGATCTGATTGAATGCGGAGTAGGCTCGAACGGCTGAATTGCTGACTTCTGCTCCTAGTTCCTATATTCCTATGCACAATACCCAGACAGCTTGCATGACCTATACATCCCTGGCACACAGATTCCCGGAACTTTTAGGTGTTCCTTGGGCAAGGGGTTGACTCGTGGGCGACAAGGCAAACCCACTGAGGTCATAGCCAATGTCGCTTAGGCGGAGAACCCAGACGTCCGCAGCAAGGCCAGCCATCTTCTTGGCTGGAATGAGTGTCTGGGGTGAGTGGAGCGCTTTAAACGCTGCTCCCAACCTTAGCAATCTCACTCCTGGAGAATTACGACTCAGGTGGGATGCACATGGCGAAGGTGCTGGCCTATTTGTATGGGTGGAATCGCGCATCCACAGCACTCCTAATGGCAGAGTGAAAATGTTCCAATTCTCCGCTGGCGTGAGCACTTAGGGCGCGATTCTCCCAAAACGGGAGAAATCGTAAGGCTGGCGTCAAACCCGGGCGGGTTTGACGCCAGCGCGCCCCTTCCCGACCGGGAACCGATTCTGGTCCCCGGTCGGGGCTAGCAGCCCGACGCCGCAAGCTCCGGCATCACGGGCTTAACGAATTTCGTTAAGCCCGCTTGCCGGAGTTAGCGCCGGCTGACGCGTCATATGACGTCAGCCGCGCATGCGCGGATTGGCACCGATGGTGCCAATCGGTGCCATGGTTATAAAAAGCGAGTTGTTCCCGCTGTTTTTACGAACGGCCAGACCAGGTGTGTTTGCCGTTCGTAAAAACAGCGTAAGGGCTGGGACTTCGGCCCATCTATCAGCTGTGAATCGCTGCCGGCCGTAAAAAAACGGCGGCAGCGATTCGGGTCGGGAGTTGGGCGGGGGGGGGGGGGGGGAGAATAGCGGGAGGGCGGGAAAAATGTCGGGAAGGCCCTCCCGCTATTCTCCGACCCGTCATGGGGGGCGGAGAATCGGGCCCCTCGTCTCTGAACCAACAAATCCCACCCAGTATCTCCCACAATGCTGCACTCCCTCAGTAATGCACCGAAAGTGTTGGCCTGGATAATATACTCAAATCTCTGGCGTGAGATTTGAACCCACACCCTTCCAACACAGAACGAAACAGCACGGGATTGTTTTAAAAAAGATAACACAGCAGTAACGACAAGGGGAGTCCAGCGAGTTCACAGGGAGATGTTTATTGAGCTTTACAGCGGCACATACACAGGGCCCGGTTACACATTGCCAGGTACTTACTCTCAGCTATTGCAGAGGCCGGACTATTAGACAATTCCCAGTCCAATCAGTTCCCGTACCAGTCTCCCCGAACAGGCGCCGGAATGTGGCGACTAGGGGCTTTTCACAGTAACTTCATTTGAAGCCTACTCGTGACAATGAAGCGATTTTCATTTCATTTTCATTTCAATCAGGGCAAGGGAACAATCATCCTCAGCTGGACAAACAGCCTGCTACACACTTTCTACCCAATTCCTGGCCAACATCTGTCTCTTTATATAATAAAGATTCCAGAGAGCGAGAGAGAGAGAGAGGGAGGATTGAACTGAATCAGGAATTTAAAAACACAACAATGTCAGGTGGAGGTGTAAAGATAAGAAACTCAGCAAGGCGTCAGCCTCCTGAGGAGAAGGAGCAAATTGGAAATCAGCCAAACCTTTACAGGTGTGTGGGTTATCCACCTCCGCTGGTCTCCATGGCAACTCATGGTAGAAGTTCTTGCACTGCTCGCAGTTTAACCCTTTAGTGTTGTGTTTACAGGTACACCTTCCGTGAATCTGGGCAAGAATGTGGGGAGAAACCAGCTAAGATGTTAGAAAGGATTGAATGTGAGGAGGAGCTGTGATCTTCTGTGAAGAATATGGTCACAACCTTCCAGGCTATGATTCACCTGAATCTGGTAAGAAAGTGGAATTGTCTCTCCCGCTTCCGTAAATATTGAGACGTTTTCCTGTTGTTCTTTGAACTGTTGTGATGGGGCCTTTAATGGTTACTGATTATACCAGTCAAGACCTGGAAGGACCAGGCAGAATTAAACACGTCTCAAACTGTGACACTTACAGCGTTCGCTCACTCTTCTCACTCAATCCACAGCATAGAGAACTGGTGGAGAATAGACACATATCTACTATATCTACAAGAGGCTTACCATTCCCAGAACTCCTCCTTGTATCCCCGCCACAGGAGAACATTCGGAGGCATGTCCATAACAGAAGCAGCTGCCACGGACCACCAACTCATACACAGCATAATAATACTTCTGTAGGACCTCCATTCGCCTGTCCAACAGGTTATCTCCAAGGGTATGCAGTTTTGTGAAGTGTATTTTTAAATTAGTGATCCTCAGGAGATCTAGAGGCAATAAAATCACAAAGGGGTGACACAACAGGATGTACAATCATCTGTCAACGTGAAACGAGCATCATTCACTCAGCAAGTCATGTCTGGAAACCCTTCATCTTCTTTGCTGTGACCTCTGGGGCAATGTCTCCCCCCCCCCCCCCCCCCCCCCACAGCCCCGGACCCAACAGAAATTGCCCAGCTGGGTTCAAACAACAGAAGGAGCTGTTGTGATGTGGAATGCACTGACTGGAAGGGCAGTAGGAGCCTAACAGCACAGTGGGTGTACCTACTCCTCAGGGACTGCTACCGTTCAAGAAGGCTGCTCACCACCACCTTCTCTAGGGCAATTAGGGATGGGCAATAAATTCTGGACTTGCCAGCGACGCCAACATCCCGCAAATGAATTTTGAAAGAAATTGGGGAATAGAAGGAAATATTGACAGGGTTAGGAGAGTGGGACTAATTGAATGGCACTTTCAGGCAAGGTGGGCCTCTTTCTGTGCAGTATGATCCCCCAGTCCACTGCACTCTCTGGGCTACATTTGATGGCCATAATTGTGGGCCCATGGGGGGGGGGGGGGCATCTCCGCCATGGACATTCTCAGAAACCCTGGTGTGATTCAGTGCCCATCAGGCAAATAGCTGCCTGCCATTGGGGCTTCTGTAAGGCAGAGGTCCTTCCCCCAGGCCAATCGTAGAGCCAACAGCGCTTCAGTACAACAGCGCCACCAGGAGCGGTGGCCACTGCTGCTACTGCAGGAGACCCAGACCAGCAACATGGAATTAAAGAAAGGAGGACAGGTCGCTCTGTAGGGCGGTGGAGGGGTGTTTGTGCTGGGGACGGGGGAGGGGGGGGGGAGGGGGGGGGGGGGAGAGGGAGGGTCAGGCTTGTTATCAGGCAGGGCCTTCTGAGGGTCAAAGGGAACCAGGTCAAGAGGCTGCTGGTGCCCCGAAGCTACAGGGAGGCTGCCACCTTACACTGAGCAGACTCCCCAAGTGGGTAAAGGGCCAGTCCTCTCCCTAACGACACTAACATTCGGAATACATTCTCTTTGTGCAAAAGCTGTTTTACAAGCTGCTGGAACAAAATTCTGAATCTAAAACTGCCACAGGAGCTGATGGAAAACCAACAACTTTAAATCAGCTTTGAAAATCAAACAGCAGCATAGATAGAAACAAGGAAATCCACATTCTCTCACCTTGAATCTCCAGGCTATAGGGATCGCCGACTTTGATGGCCGGGTCCAGCACTTTATAAATAACCTGGAGGAAGGGTTCATGTGATTTATTAGCTGACATTTTTCTCTGAAATTTCTCTCTATGCTAATGGCATATGAAACATATTCTGAAGTGTTTCTGAATGAGTCTCTATGGGTGGCTCGGTAGCACAGTGGTTAGCACTGTTGCTTCACAGCGTCAGGGTCCCAGGTTCGATTCCCAGCTTGGGTCACTGTCTGTGCAGAGTCTGCACGTTCTCCCCGTGTCTGCGTGGGTTTCCTCCGGGTGCTCCGGTTTCTTCCCACAAGTCCCGAAAGACGTGCTGTGAGATGAATGATATTCTGAATTCTCCCTCAGTGTACCCTAACAGGCGCCGGAATGTGGCGACTAGGGGCTTTTCACAGTAACTTCATTGCAGTGTTAATGTAAGCCTACTTGTGAGAATAAAGATTATTAATTAAAATACATGAAAAAATCCCAAAAAGCTTAACAGCCATGAAGTATTTGTGAAATTTAGCCTCTGCTCAATGTGTTAAATGGTCTACCATGTTTCAACCTAGTAAATAAGGCACAGCAGGATCCCACAGTGCAATGTGATAAATAACCAGATAGTCTTTTTTAGTGATGCTGGCAGAGGGGCAGCCATTGTCTGGATACTGGAGCGTACTCCCCGCTCCCTTGCTCCCCCACTCCCCACTCTCCCACTCCCCCCCTCCTCCCCCGTCCCCCCCCTCCTCCCCTGCTCCCTCCTGCTCCCCCCTGCTCAATCATCTTTGACTCGTGACTGTCTTGTTATGCTCTTGGCGTAGCATAAGCGGCTGCCTTGATGTTCACTCTGACAAAGGAAGGTTCAGACATGGAGATAACTTCAACACGTTTATTAAACTATTTACAATTCTCCTACTCGGGTTTGCCACGACTGTTAATCCTTCTATAGCTACTCAGACTGACGAACCAGTCTGCTACAATCCACGTGGTGGGTGTGATGTTCAATCAACCCTGTGTCTGTACTCACTGAGTTTCTCCACTGGAAAGAGGAAGATCATGTGGGCTGTGTCCTTTATATATGGGTTGGTGTAATGCCCTCTGTGGTAGTGTCACCTCTGTGTGTATCGTGAATGCCCATTGGTCGTGTCCTATCTAACTGATCTATTGGTTGAGTGTCTGTGTGTCATGTCTCTGGTGCTCCCTCTAGTGTCTAGCTGGTCTACGTGTACTTACATTAACCCCTTGTGTATCTACAGTGATGCATATCACCTCAGTGACCATGGATCTTTTACAGTCACATGATAGAGAAGATTCATGTTCGGCGACAGGGCGGAGAATCCGTTTTGAAGCCAATATTGGGAGCGGCACCGGTTTTTGTATTCTCCGATCATCCACGGCCTCAAACCATTGCCTGAATCCCGCCCCGCAATGCTCCGTCCCCGATTGGCTGAGTTTCCGACGGTGCCACCACAGTCGGGGGAGGGCTGATCCGTGTGCTGGGGGGGGGTTTTATTTGGGGCTGGGTGCACTGTGGGCGGGTGGTCCGGGGTGCAGGAGTAACCGAAGGGGGGCACTATTTTTGCGGTCCGGGTCCGCGGGCTCAGTCCACAATGGAGCACGGTGTGGACGCTGCAGGCTGCTGCCGTGCGTGGCCACGGAACCAGACATTCTCAGGGCCGTGTTGGCAGCTGGAGCTGCAAGTCCGATGCTGTCTCCCTGCTAGTCCCCAGCAAAACGGAGAATCGGTGGCCCTTTTACACCAGTTTTCCTGGCGTAAAAAACCACCGGTTTCAGGCTGGCGTGGGGACTTAGTCTCCAAAACGGAGAATCCAGCCCCGGGTCTCAGTTTGAAGTGTCACCTGAAACTCCAACACACCAGCAACCCCTCAGTCCTCACACTTTGCAGCTTTATTCTGAAATATTTCAGGAAATAACTCCTGAAATCTGGGACTCGAATCTCTGGAATGGTGTTTGAAGTCACCACTTGCACTGCCTAATCCAGAAATGTAGGCTAATGAACATTCCAATCTACTCCTCCGAGTTCTTTTCTTATAAACAGACCGGGAATCCTGGAAACAAAAATCAATGCGCTTGAACTCATCTCGTCAACTCTATTTGGGACAGTTGAAAGATTGTTGTGGAAAAACTAAAAAGTTGGAATGGTCTCAGTAATCATTTAAACCACTTTCCCTCAGGCTGTGGAAATTCAGATCCAATTGTAACAAATTCCTGGCAGGCCTGATGTATGTTTGGCAAGAGCCCAAGACATGATTAATAATCTTTATCATTTGGGAGAGGTGTAAAACAAACTGCCAATGGTAATCCAAATCTTCCATTTCTCAGGCACTTCATCATATCAAAGCATGCCAGGAATTTCACACAAGGTATTGTGTGGGACATGTATGATTTCTGTTGTGTAGGAAATGCCACAGCCAAACGTGCCCAGCAAGATCCCTTTATTCAGCAGTGAATGGCCGGGTCATCTGCTTTAGACGCTGTTGGCCGCGGGAGCAATGTTGCCCAAACACCAGGCGATCTCTCTGCTTTTCTTCCAATAGGGGTATTTTACATGCACCTGAGAAGGCAGACACGGCCTGTTTAACATTTCCTCCAGCACATGGCAGCATTCTCCCAGTGTCAGCTCCTGTCCCTCAAACTGGACTCAAACACGCAATCTTCGAACTCAAAGGCAAGCGCACTATCCGCTGAGCGCCGGGTACACATGCGAAACACTGGCATGTTGGGATAAAAGAATGGACACACTTGTTAAAGAGACTGTGCCAATACGAGGAGATCCTGTGGAAAGCAGAATCACTGCCGCAATGACAATCTCTCTCAAACACCTGAGGGTGGTTCAATCCCTTCCACGCCGTGCACAGGGAAATGAGAAATTCAGCATCTGGTCAGGAATTTTAACACAGGAGTTTGCTCAAAGAATTGGAAAATCTCAGTCTGGAGCCAAACTCCAGTGTGATGTTGATGTGCCGTTCCCAGGATTGAGAAATGTTGTGTATTCCTGCGCTGCCGTCAGGTCCTCCTTTGTTTCTTTTTGATGTGTATTATCTTTCTACTGGTTTCTACCAGCTGAAATAGCTCAGTTGGGAGAGCGTTAGATTGAAGATCTAAAGGCCCGTGGTTCGATCCCGGGTTTCGCCATTCCACCGGGTGCTGCCATCTGTCAGGTCGCCCAGCTTTTAGGGGCTGGTTTAGCTCACTGGGCTAAATCACTGGCTTTTAAAGCAGACCAAGCAGGCCAGCAGCACGGTTCGATTCCCGTACCAGCCTCCCCAAACAGGCGCCGGAATGTGGTGACTAGGGGCTTTTCACAGTAACTTCATTGAAGTCTACTCGTGACAATAAGCGATTTTCATTTCATTTTCATTTCTAAACGTAATCAGTTGTGAGGTTGGTCAGTGTCCTGGGTGGTAGGAACATGGGGTCCGGAGGGATATTGAACAAAGATTTCTGAGTGAAGCGACCGACGCTGAGGATCATAGAGAAATCTTTTAAAATAAATTCTGGACAAGGAACTGGAAATGTGAGTGGGGTGGAGGCGAACATCCAGACATCCTGATTACAGTCACTGACCGAGACAATGACCTCGGGGGTCTGGGTGAATGGCTCCTCCTGCATCACCAACAGACTGAAATCACACCCATTGGTGGCATTTAGCCTGAGACCACCACCTCCCATTGAGAACAGCCGCTTTTTGCATGGTCAGGGTGGGATTGATCATCCAACCGGATGACTCCATTTAAGGTATTACCTTATGTGTGGAGAGGCCAGAGTCAGAAAAGGAATATGATGCCCCAACTCTCCAGGTTATTGTTGCTGCAGGAAGCCTGGCTTGCCACTCACAGGACGGTGTGTGGATGAATTTATTCAGTGCTGTAACCATGTGGGGTGAGCTCCTAAACACGGGCCTGGTGAGTATATATTATTGCTCAGTGGGTTCATACAGGTTTCCCATATAAAAATCATAAGACCATAAGAATTTTTTTAAAATTAATTTACGGGATGTGGGCGTTGCTGGCAAGCCCAGCATTTATTGCCCAACCCTAGTTGCCCTTCAGAAGGTGGTGGTGAGCTGCCTTCTTGAACCGCTGCAGTTCTTGAGGTGTAGGTACACCCACTGTGCTGTTAGGGAGGGATATCCAGGCTGTTGTCCCAGAGACAGTGAAGGAACGGCCGATATATTCAAGAAGGGGAGTAGAGATAGACAAGTGAGCCTTACTTCTGTTGTGGGCAAAGTCTTGGAAAGGTTTATAAGAGATAGAATGTATAATCATCTGGAAAGGAATAATTTGATTAGAGATAGTCAATATGGTTTGTGAAGGGTAGGTCGTGCCTCACAAACCTTATTGAGTTCTTCGAGAAGGTGACCAAACAGGTGGATGACGGTAAAGCAGTTGATGTGGTGTATATGGATTTCAGTAAGGCGTTTGATAAGGTTCCCCACGGTAGGCTTTTGCAGAAAATACAGAGGCATGGGATTCAGGGTGATTTAGCAATTGGCTAGCTGAGAGAAAACAAAGGGTGGTGGTTGATGGGAAATGTTCTGACTGATGTCCAGTTACTAGTGGTGTACCACAAGGATCTGTTTTGGGGCCGCTGCTGTTTGTCATTTTTATAAATGACCTGGAGGAGGGCGTAGAAGGATGGGTGAGTAAATTTGAGATGACACAAAAGTCGGTGGAGTTGTGGACAGTGCAGAAGGATGTTACAAGTTACAGAGGGACATAGATAAGCTGCAGAACTGGGCTGACAGGTGGCAAATGGAGTTTAATGCAGAAAAGTGTGAGGTGATTCATTTTGGAAGGAATAACAGGAAGACAGAGTACTAGGCTAATGGTAAGATTCTTGGTAGTGTGGACGAGCAGAGAGATCTCGGTATCCATGTCCATAGATCCCTGAAAGTTGCCACCCAGGTTGAGAGGGTTGTTAAGAAGGCGTACGGTGTGTTAGCTTTTATTGGTAGAGGAATTGAGTTTCGGAGCCATGAGGTCATGTTACAGTTGTACAAAACTCTGGTGCGTCTGCATTTGGAGTATTGTGTGCAGTTCTGGTCGCCACATTATAGGAAGGATGTGGAAGCATTGGAAAGGGTACAGAGGAGATTTACAAGAATGTTGCCTGGTATGGAGGGAAGATCATATGAGGAAAGGCTGAAGGACTTGAGGCTGTTTTCGTTAGAGAGAAGAAGGTTAAGAGGTGACTTAATAGAGGCATACAAGATGATCAGAGGATTAGATAGGGTGGACATTGAGAGCCTTTTTCCTCGGATGGTGATGTCCAGCACGAGGGGACATAGCTTTAAATTGAGGGGCGATAGATATAGGACAGATGTCAGAGGCAGGTTCTTTACTCAGAGAGTAGTAAGGGTGTGGAATGCCCTGCCTGCAACAGTAGTGGACTCGCCAACACTAAACGCATTCAAATAGTCATTGGATAGACATATGGACGATAAGGGAATAGTGTAGAGGGACTTTAGAGGGGTTTCACAGGTCGGCGCAACATCGAGGGCCGAAGGGCCTGTACTGCGCTGTAATGTTCTATGTTCTATATTTCCAAGTCAGGGTGGTGAGTGACTGGGAGGGGAACCTCCAGGTGGTGGGGTTCCCAGGTATCTGCTGCTCTTGTCCTTCTAGATGGTGGTGGTCATGGGTTTGGAAGGTTCTGCCTAAGGAACCTTGATGCATCTTGTAGATGGTACACACGGCTGCCACTGTTCGTCGGTGGTGGCGGGTTTGAATGTTTGCAGAAGGTGGAACATTCAAGCGGGGCTGCTTTGTCCTGGATGGTGCTGCATATCTTGAGTGTTGTTCTCCCTTCCAAAACGAACAACTTCACATTTTCCCACATCACACTCCATTTGCCAAATTTTGGCCACTTAACAATATGTCTTTGTCAGCTGTTTGTATCCATCTCGTAATTTACCTTTTCACCTATTTTTGTGTCATGTGCAAATTTAGCGACAGAACCCAACTTATCCAGAAAGTACAAACTATCGTCAATAGAAGCATGAATACAGGGAGATATTTAGAGATCAATCTGAGTCAGTGCCCAACGTGTGAGTGGGGAGCAGAAAGCTAAGGCAGGTGAGCTTTGGGCACAATATCTGCCAATGGGTCGGCAGCACGGTAGCATTGAGGATAGCACAGTCACTGTCTGTGCGGAGTCTGCACATCCTCCCCGTGTGTACGTGGGTTTCCTCCGGGTACTCCGGTTTCCTCCCACAGTCCAAAGATGTGCAGGTTAGGTGGATTGGCCATGATAAATTGCCCAAAGTGTCCAAAATTGCCCTTAGTGTTGGGTGGGTTTCTGGGTTATGGGGATAGGGTGGAGGTGTTGACCTTGGGTAGGGTGCTCTTTCCAAGAGCCGGTGCAGACTCGATGGGCCGAATGGCCTCCTTCTGCGCTGTAAATTCTATGATCTATGATCAATCATTTCATCAGATGTGTGTGGCCTCTCAGCTCAGCTTTCTCCAACTTACTTCCCTCAAATTTCCCAACTGAAAAGCACCATCCCACACACACCTCCCCATCCCAAACACACCTCCCCATCCCACACACACCTCCCCATCCCACACACCTCCCCATCCCCCTCCCACCTCCCCATCCCACCTCCCCATCCCACACACACCTCCCCATCCCAAACACACCTCCCCATCCCACACACACCTCCCCATCCCACACACACCTCCCCCTCCCACACACACCTCCCCATCCCCCTCCCACCTCCCCATCCCCCTCCCACCTCCCCATCCCACCCACACCTCCCCATCCCACACACACACCTCCCCATCCCACACACACACCTCCCCATCCCACACACACCTCCCCATCCCACACACACCTCCCCATCCCACACACACCTCCCCATCCCACACACACCTCCCCATCCCCCTCCCACCTCCCCATCCCACACACACCTCCCCATCCCCCTCCCACCTCCCCATCCCACACACACCTCCCCATCCCCCTCCCACCTCCCCATCCCCCTCCCACCTCCCCATCCTACACACACCTCCCCATCCCCCTCCCACCTCCCCATCCCCCTCCCACCTCCCCATCCCACACACACCTCCCCATCCCCCTCCCACCTCCCCATCCTACACACACCTCCCCATCCCCCTCTCACCTCCCCATCCCCCTCCCACCTCCCCATCCCCCTCCCACCTCCCCATCCCACACACACCTCCCCATCCCCCTCCCACCTCCCCATCCCACACACACCTCCCCCTCCCACACACACCTCCCCATCCCCCACACACACCTCCCCATCCCACACACACCTCCCCATCCCCCTCCCACCTCCCCATCCCCCTCCCACCTCCCCATCCCCCTCCCACCTCCCCATCCCACACACACCTCCCCATCCCCCACACAAACCTCCCCATCCCACACACACCTCCCCATCCCCCTCCCACCTCCCCATCCCACACAAACCTCCCCATCCCACACACACCTCCCCATCCCCCTCCCACCTCCCCATCCCCCACACAAACCTCCCCATCCCACACACACCTCCCCATCCCCCACACACCTCCCCATCCCCCTCCCACCTCCCCATCCCCCTCCCACCTCCCCATCCCACACACACCTCCCCCTCCCACACACACCTCCCCATCCCACACACACCTCCCATCCCCCACACACCTCCCCATCCCCCTCCCCATCCCACACACACCTCCCCATCCCACACATACCTCACCATCCGTAGAAGGTTCGATGTCAGAGTAACGATTTTCACAAATAACGTCGTCGATTTTCCTCAGGGGGCCAGTGGGGATACGCGGGAAGGAAACTGTGCAGTTGAAAGCAAAATAACGATACACCTTCCACGTGCGACCAAAGTCTGCTGATCTCTCGATGTACATGGCAGCTGGACGAAAAGTCTAATCAATAGAAAAGGCGAGCAATAAAATGTTCTGGTAATAGCTGCATTTATGTAGCATTTTGAATGAAGTAAAATGGGTGCTTGACAGGACTGTTATTAGATAAAACTTGACCCTGAGCCCAAAGGAGGAATGGTTTGAAGGAGCAGCTTAAAGGAGACGGAGAGAGAAGTAGAGAGGTTTCTGGAGTGAACTCCAACACAGAGGGCACAGTCAACCGTGACAGAGCAATGAAAGTGAGGGATGTTTAACAGACCAGAACTGGGGAGCAGGTTTATCTTGGAGACTGTCACTGAAGATCGGCCATGCTGCGATTCGAGAGGGATCGAATTTTTAAATGTGAGATGTATTTGAAATGGAAACAAATGGGTTGTATATTTTATATCCCGGATCAATGCAGCGATGAAAAGAGTTTCAATGTGTCTACTGGGTTTTATTCACAGTGCTTCAGCTCTGCCTTCCAGCTCTTCCCACAGCTTTGTTTACTTTACTCTGAGTCCACACCCAGGCTTAAACAATCAAGCACAGTGAGCATCAATAGTAAACACACTCACATGAGCAAATACAAAACAATTGTACTCTGCACAATGTGGGTCAGCGAGCACAGGGAGTGATGGGTGAACAGTGCCAGTTAGATATAAGCAGTGAAGTTCTGGATTTGTTATCGTTGACATGTCCCAGTTGTGTCTCCATAAAAGTTCAGTACTGCCACGGCCCAAAGCTGTGTAACCGGATCTAAAGCAAAAGAACTTCATTGCGGGCAGCAGAACGAAGTTTGGTGCAGGGTATTGTAAGGAATTCCACCAAGCACCAAACCTTGACTGATCCATGGATGTGACCCCGGCTATGTGACTGTGAGGGTGACCCATAAGGTACTGGTATGAGACTATACTGGCGGAACACAGTTACTAATTAACCCAGGACATTGCGGCTCAAAGCCAGTTTGTAAAAGGTTCTGATCAAAGGGCTAAACTGGTTTGGAGCCTGGCCCATACTGAGGGTGTGTTCTCACCGTCTACACGCCAGTGGTAAATTTCATCAGCCGTCCTGGCACAGCAAAGCTGCTGTTAGAGCAATTTCTTCATAATAATTAAAATCTGTTTTACTTTTAAATTGTAGGAATAACCTTAAATAAATAAATTCAGTAATAACCCTCAGTAAATAATAACAATTATTGTTATATCCTCAGTGATAATCCTCCTTAAATGACCTCAGTAACTACCCTCAGTATATAAACCCAGTAATAACTTCTCATAAATACCTTCAGCATATCCTCAGTAAATACCCGGAATAAATACCTCCTGTAACAACTCTCAGTACAACGCCATAAACCCTCAGTTAAAAGGATTTAACAGTGAGCAAGGGGAAAATAGGAAAAATAGATTAACTGAAACCTGGTCCAGCACAGACTACAATACTGGTACTTTTCTGTTTGAAGTTTAAAACTGGACTGATTCGATGTGTACGGAAACATTGTTTTTAGAAGTCTGATTGTGTGAAACGGTGGATATAAAAAGGATTGCGATGCAGTTCCAGCCTGTAAACAACGACCTCCCCAGCGTGTCCCCTCTCTCACCTTGAACTTCATGATGAGGTGTGTGAAGTGGAACTCAGCTTCTAAATTTAGTTGAATGCTGACTTTTTCTTCACCTGGAGAGAAGACATGGCAAGGGGGAGACTCACTACAAACATGTACGAGGCACCCGGTGACATTATGTTAACATACTCCTCGCGCAAACAGACCCAGCTTTGGATTCTGAGACCAATGGGACGTGATCACATTGAAACAGACAAGATCCTGAGCTGATTTGTTGAGGCGGATTTTGAGGGGATGTTTCCACTCATGGGAGAGACTGGAACCAGGGAACATGGTTTAAGAATAAGTGTCAACCATTTATCAAGGAGATGAGGATAATTTTCTTTTCTCTGAAAGAGCCGTGTGGATTTATCCTTCCCAGGGTGCAGCGGAGACTGGGCCATTCAAGGCAGCATTAGACAGATTCCTGATTGACAAGAATGGGGGTTGGGGATTGGGTGGAAGGGGAGGGGAGCAGATGGCAAAGTGGAGTTGAGGCATGACCTGATCAGCCATGATCTCATTGAATGGTGGAGGAGGTTCGAGGGGCTGAACGGTCTACTTCTGTTCCCATGTTCCTTTAAGGCTGAAACCTTAGCAACCTAGATTTTATTTAAAGCCTTTAATGTGGCAAAAACAAGGGTAGGACGGCGGGCCAGTGGTTAGCGCTGCTGCCTCATGGCGCTGAGGTTCTGGGTTCAATCCCGGCTCTGGGTCACTGTCCGTGTGAAGTTTGCACATTCTCCCCGTGTCTGCGTGGGTCTCACCCCCACAACCCAAAATGATGTGTAGGGTAGGTGGATTGGCCACGCTAAATTGGAAAAAACAGATTTGGGTACTCTAAATTTATTTATTTTTTTTAAATTAAAAATTTTAAAAATAACGTGGCAAAAAACTTTCAAAGGTGTCGCAAAGAGGGGCACAATCGGACAGCAATGAACCAAAGGATAGGACAGATGATCAAAGGTTTGGCCAAAGAGGTAGGTTTTTACAGAGCATCGGCATGACGGACAGACAGCTGGAGATGTTTTGAGAAGGAATTCCAGAGCTTCGGGCCAGATAGTGTGCATTGTCAAACAAAGATAACTAACTCGCAAAGGCCCATGGAGCACACTTCTTCCCATGAACCTCAAGCCATTCATTTATCTTTTTAAAGGAGGTTGTATAATATTTCAACCCCATCTGTCCAATCTCACATCCACACTGTCGAAACCTTGGCAGCTTGCTCTGTACAGATGGCATTGCTTAGATCACAGTAGCACAAGAAGCATTGTGCCTTTGATTCAATTCATGAGCTCTGCCAACCCTTTCATCAATAACGGCTGTTGGAGTGGGAGCGAGTGAGTAAATCAAGTCTCAGTTCATTGTTCTGCTGCCTCTTGGCAACTGGGTACGTCAGGTGTTACTCTTGGCTACACAAAGGATATAGTGTTCACTGTCTCTAATACCAGTCACAATCACAAATATAACCAGCTATTGTGTTCTCAATAACAATTACACTGGAAATCAATCCATTCTAACAAAAAAAGTTCTACCTGAAACCCTCAAGATCGCAAGAAACTGCAGAGTGTGGTGAACTCAGCCCAACACATCACACAAGCTTGCCACCCCCACATTGATTCTGTCTACACCTCCCGCTGCCTCAGGAAGGCAGACAGCATTATCAGAGACCCCTCTCACCCAGGCTTTGCCCCTTCTTCCAGACCCTTCCATCAGGCAGAAGGTACAGAAGTCTGAAGACCCGCACATCCAGACATAGGAACAGCTTCTTCCTCACAGTTACTACACTCCTCAACGACTCTCTCTCGGACTGATCTGCTCCCTGTAAGAACACTATTCACGATGCCATATGCTGCTCTAGCTCATGTATTTGCTTTGTTTGGCCCCTTGTTCCACACTGTAACCAATCACTGTTTGTTGACGTACCATTTGTCAATATATTCTGTCGATTATTCTTTTGTCTACTATTGTACGTACTGTGTACGTTCCCTTGGCCGCAGAAAAATACTTTTCACTGTACTTTGGTACATGTGACAATAAATATCAATCAATCAATATAATCTCGTATTTCTTTTAGATCTTTCTAAGATCGAGACAGTCCAATTAACTGCTTCTGCCGTGTCCCACCCTACCATTAACCCACCCCGCTAAACCTCCCCTGATAGTTCCCTCTGCCTAAGCCCTCTGCCTTAGCCCTCAATTTCTGGCTCTCTCTAGTTTCTCTCCTATCTCCCCTCCTGCCCTCTGTGAGCTTATCCTGTCTGTGGGATCCACCCCCTGTTCTCGCGATCCTATTCCGTTAAACCGCTGACCATCCAACCTCCCCACCTGGCCCCGTTTTAGCCCATATTGGACACATTTTTCCCTTTTCAGGTCTTCCTCTCTCTGTCATCATCCACCCGCATCTCAATAAAGCAGTGCTTCGTCCAGCCATCCGACTGTCCCATCTCCAACCACCCCCCCCCCCCCCCCAACCTCTCCAAAGTCTTTGAACATGCTGTTGTCTCACAAATCCATGGCCACGTTTCTCAGAATTCCATGTTTAAATCTCTCCAATCAGGATTGCGCCCATACACAGCACGAAACAGCTCTTATCAACGTCACAAACAGTTCCCTATCTGACTGTGACAAAGGGAAACTTTCAATGGAGGGGCTGTGGAGGCCAGGAGGTCATGGTGAGGTCGGTTACGAGCAGCAGAATTTTGGAGAAGGTGGAGAAGGTGAGGTGTATGCAAGGTGGGAGGCATGATCAGCGGTTCAAGAAGCCAACTCACCACCACCTTCTGAAGGACAATTAGGGCTGGGCAATAAAGGCCTTAACCAGGGACGCCCACATCCCTCAAATGAATAAAGAAAAGTCTGGCAGCATCCAGGTAGGGTGATGGGCGATCACTTGGAGGTGGAATTGGGTGACCTTTGCAATGGAGATGATCGGCAATCAGGGACTGATCCTTTGGCCTGACACGCCCCAAGAAACTGGATCCAGCCTGACTGAGTGGCCAATGAGACGGATGGAAATCCGCAGGTAATCCCACATTGTCACTTCACACAGCTACATAATACAAATCAATTCTACAACAGTCGGCATTGTCCTGCCCCAGTCTGACCATCGCACTCATTGTGTTTAACTCACCAATTTCAGATTGCCACCAGGTCCTGTCTTGTCTCTGATCTGTCAGATAGATGACATTCCTCACCCCGTGGCTAATTCTGTTATTGAACGGGTTATATGGCCTCTTCGAGTCACACTGGAAACATTTCTCCATCTCCTACAACAAACATCAAGAGGAAATTCACATCTTCACGACAATGTTAGCCTTTCATTGTCCCCAATGTTGGTCCCTTCACACGGTGTGCTGATAAAACTCTGAAAAAGGCCCACAGCAGGTCACAAGAATCAGGTTCAATTTTTTAAAAAGCTCAATCAACTCTGATAGGCTTGAAAAACTGGGCCCGTGGATCCTTGGAGGTGACCACACTTCAGAACAATCTGATAGAGGAGTTTAAAATAATGACAGGGCTGGAGTGTTTACATACAGACAGATTAAGTCAATTGGACTGGATCACGTGTCAGAAATATAAATTACACATGTATAGCGCAAGTTTAGATTATGGGGACAGTCAAGTTGAACAAGTTACTCTTTTGTGAACTAACCTCAGACTCTCTGTATAACATAAAAAAGAGATGTCCAGCTGGGCTGGAGATTGTAGAATCAAAAGGTGGGTGTAGTATTAATGTAATGGGCTGAACAGCCTTTTCTGTGTCATAATGGTTCCAGTGTTCCCAACCAGGGGTCCTGGTCTGCTCGGAGTCCATAGCACGATTCCCAGGATTCTGCCTCAACTTTGACCTCCTCCTAACAGCCTGGGCGGCGTTTTCCATGTGCCCCCCCCCCCCCCCCCCCCCCCCCCCGCCTCCCACCCCCGGCTCCCACCCCCGGCATGACGTGTTCCGCAGAGGCGGCGTGACCTGCTATTGGTCAGCAGCAGGAACTTCTAGTCCCACCTTAGCCCCCCACCCCGCTGCTGCTGGGAAGTCCCGTGGCGGGACATCGCCATGGGTGGGACTCACAGATCCCACATGTGGGAACAACCGGAAAACTCCAGCCGCAGTCCAGCCCCACACTGACTCAGTCCCTATCTGCTGCTGAGTGGCTCCCATCATAATTAGCGGCAGACAAGTCACACGGCTTCACTCCTCGGAGACAGAAATTAATTTACAAAGATTAACGTTAAAACGGAAACAATGACAATTTTTCTCACGTTTTATGGTTGTTTAAACCAAATAATATGATGCTATTTATTGAAGAAATATATATGTAGGTATGAATTTGGAGCAGGGTTAAGTCATTCTGCCCCTCGTGCCTGCTGCACAGTTCGATAAGATCGTGGTCAATCTGATTAGAGCCTCTACTCTCCCATCTACCCCGAGATCCCTTGGCAACTTTTCCAGTCTCACACAGCCTCGTCTGGATTCAATGACCCATCACTGCTCTCTGGGGAAGGGATATCGTCACAAACTAACAGTGAGGGTTCCGGGTATGGGAGACAGGGTTCCGGGTATGGGAGACAGTGAGGGTTCCGGGTATGGGAAACAGTGAGGGTTCCGGGTATGGGAGACAGTGAGGGTTCCGGGTATGGGAGACAGTGAGGGTTCCGGGTATGGGAGACAGGGTTCCGGGTATGGGAGACAGTGAGGGTTCCGGGTATGGGAGGCAGTGAGGGTTCCGGGTATGGGAGACAGTGAGGGTTCCGGGTATGGGAGACAGTGAGGGCTCCGGGTATGGGAGGCAGTGAGGGTTCCGGGTATGGGAGACAGTGAGGGTTCCGGGTATGGGAGACAGTGAGGGCTCCGGGTATGGGAGACAGGGTTCCGGGTATGGGAAACAGTGAGGGTTCCGGGTATGGGAGACAGGGTTCCGGGTATGGGAGACAGTGAGGGTTCCGGTATGGGAGACAGTGAGGGTTCCGGGTATGGGAGACACTGAGGGTTCCGGGTATGGGAGACAGTGAGGGTTCCGGGTATGGGAGACAGTGAGGGTTCCGGGTATGGGAGACAGTGCGGTTTCCGGGTATGGGAGACAGTGAGGGTTCCGGGTATGGGAGACAGTGCGGTTTCCGGGTATGGGAGACAGTGAGGGCTCCGGGTATGGGAGACAGTGAGGGTTCCGGGTATGGGAGACAGTGCGGTTTCCGGGTATGGGGAGACAGTGAGGGTTCCGGGTATGGGAGACAGTGAGGGTTCCGGGTATGGGAGACAGTGAGGGTTCCGGGTATGGGAGACAGGGAGGGTTCCGGGTATGGGAGACAGTGAGGGATCCGGGTATCGGAGACAGTGAGGGTTCCGGGTATGGGAGGCAGTGAGGGTGCCGGGTATGGGAGACAGTGAGGGTTCCGGGTATGGGAGACAGTGAGGGTTCCGGGTATGGGAGGCAGTGAGGGTTCCGGGTATGGGAGACAGTGAGGGTTCCGGGTATGGGAGACAGTGAGGTTCCGGGTATGGGAGACAATGAGGGTTCCGGGTATGGGAGACAGTGAGGGTTCCGGGTATGGGAGACAGTGAGGGTTCCGGGTATGGGAGACAGTGAGGGTTCCGGGTATGGGAGACAGTGAGGGTCCCGGGTATGGGAGACAGTGAGTGCTCCGGGTATGGGGGACAGGGCTCCGGGTATGGGAGACAGTGAGGGTTCCGGGTATGGAGACAGTGAGGGTTCCGGGTATGGGAGACAGGGTTCCGGGTATGGGGGACAGTGAGGGTTCCGGGTATCGGAGACAGTGAGGGTTCCGGGTATGGGAGACAGTGAGGGTTCCGGGTATGGGAGACAGGGTTCCGGGTATGGGGTCAGTGAGGGTTCCGGGTATGGGAGACAGGGTTCCGGGTATGGGAGACAGTGAGGGTTCCGGGTATGGGAGACAGTGAGGGTTCCGGGTATGGGAGACAGGGTTCCGGGTATGGGAGACAGTGAGGGTTCCGGGTATGGGAGACAGTGAGGGTTCCGTGTATGGGAGACAGTGAGGGTTCCGGGTATGGGAGGCAGTGAGGGCTCCGGGTATGGGAGACAGTGAGGGTTCCGGGTATGGGAGACAGTGAGGGTTCCGGGTATGGGAGACAGTGAGGGTTCCGGGTATGGGAGACAGTGAGGGTTCCGGGTATCGGAGACAGTGAGGATTCCGGGTATGGGAGACAGTGAGGGTTCCGGGTATGGGAGACAGTGAGGGTTCCGGGTATGGGAGACAGTGAAGGCTCTGGGTATGGGAGACAGTGAGGGTTCCGGGTATGGGAGACAGTGAGGGTTCCGGGTATGGGAGACAGTGAGGGCTCCGGGTATGGGAAACAGTGGGGGTTCCGGGTATGGGAGACAGGGTTCCGGGTATGGGAGACAGTGAGGGTTCCGGGTATGGGAGACAGGGCTCCGGGTATGGGAGACAGTGAGGGTTCCGGGTATGGAGACAGTGAGGGTTCCGGGTATGGGAGACAGTGAGGGTTCCGGGTATGGGAGACAGTGAGGGTTCCGGGTATGGGGGACAGTGAGGGCTCCGGGTATCGGAGACAGTGAGGGTTCCGGGTATGGAAGACAGTGGGGGGCTCTGGGTATGGGAGACAGTGAGGGTTCCGGGTATGGGAGACAGTGAGGGTTCCGGGTATGGGAGACAGTGAGGGTTCCGGGTATGGGAGACAGTGAGGGCTCCGGGTATGGGAGACAGTGGGGGTTCCGGGTATGGGAGACAGTGAGGGATCCGGGGTATGGGAGACAGGGTTCCGGGTATGGGAGACAGTGAGGGTTCCGGGTATGGGAGACAGTGAGGGTTCCGGGTATGGGAGTCAGGGCTCCGGGTATGGGAGACAGTGAGGGTTCGGGTATGGGAGACAGTGAGGGTTCCGGGTATGGGAGACAGTGAGGGTTCCGGGTATGGGAGACAGGGTTCCGGGTATGGGAGACAGTGAGGGTTCCGGGTATGGGAGACAGTGAGGGTTCCGGGTATGGGAGACAGTGAGGGTTCCGGGTATGGGATACAGTGAGGGTTCCGGGTCTGGGAGACAGTGAGGGTTCCGGGTATGGGAGACAGTGAGGGTCCGGGTAGGGAGACAGGGTTCCGGGTATGGGAGACAGTGAGGGTCCGGGTATCGGGAGTACAGTGAGGGTTCCGGGTATGGGAGACAGTGAGGGTTCCGGGTATGGGAGACAGTGAGGTTCCGGGTATGGGAGACAGTGAGGGTTCCGGGTATGGGACACAGTGAGGGTTCCGGGTATGGGAGACAGTGAGGGTTCCGGGTCTGGGAGACAGTGAGGTTCCGGGTCTGGGAGACAGTGAGGGTTCCGGGTATGGGAGACAGTGAGGGTTCCGGGTATGGGAGACAGTGAGGGTTCCGGGTATGGGAGACAGGGATCCGGGTCTGGGAGACAGTGAGGGTTCCGGGTCTGGGAGACAGTGAGGGTTCCGGGTCTGGGAGACAGTGAGGGTTCCGGGTATGGGAGACAGTGAGGGTTCCGGGTATGGGAGACAGTGAGGGTTCCGGGTATGGGAGACAGTGAGGGCTCCGGGTATCGGAGACAGTGAGGGTTCCGGGTATGGGAGACAGTGAGGGTCTCCGGGTATGGGAGACAGTGAGGGCTCCGGGTATGGGAGACAGTGAGGGTTCCGGGTATGGGAGACAGTGAGGGTTCTGGGTATGGGAGACAGTGAGGGCTCCGGGTATGGGAGACAGTGAGGGTTCCGGGTATGGGAGGCAGTGAGGGTTCCGGGTATGGGAGACAGTGAGGGCTCCGGGTATGGAGACAGTGAGGGTTCCGGGTATGGGAGACAGTGAGGGTTCCGGGTATGGGAGACAGGGGTTCCGGGTATGGGAGACAGTGAGGGCTTCCGGGTATGGGAGACAGTGAGGATTCCGGGTATGGGAGACAGTGAGGGTTCCGGGTATGGGAGACAGTGAGGGTTCCGGGTATGGGAGACAGTGAGGGCTCCGGGTATGGGAGACAGTGAGAGTTCCGGGTATGGGAGACAGTGAGGGTTCCGGGTATGGGAGACAGTGAGGGTTCCGGGTATGGGAGACAGTGAGGGTTCCGGGTATGGGAGACAGTGAGGGTTCCGGGTATGGGAGACAGTGAGGGTTCCGGGTATGGGAGACAGTGAGGGTTCCGGGTATGGGAGACAGTGAGGGTTCCGGGTATGGGAGACAGTGAGGGTTCCGGGTATGGGAGACAGTGAGGGTTCCGGGTATGGGAGACAGGGTTCCGGGTATGGGAGACAGTGAGGGTTCCGGGTATGGGAGACAGTGAGGGTTCCGGGTATGGGAGACAGTGAGGGTTCCGGGTATGGGAGACAGTGAGGGTTCCGGGTATGGGAGACAGTGAGGGTTCCGGGTATGGGAGACAGTGAGGGTTCCGGGTATGGGAGACAGTGAGGGTTCCGGGTCTGGGAGACAGTGAGGGTTCCGGGTATGGGAGACAGTGAGGGTTCCGGGTATGGGAGACAGTGAGGGTTCCGGGTCTGGGAGACAGTGAGGGTTCCGGGTATGGGAGACAGTGAGGGTTCCGGGTATGGGAGACAGTGAGGGTTCCGGGTATGGGAGACAGTGAGGGCTCCGGTATCGGAGACAGTGAGGGTTCCGGGTATGGGAGACAGTGAGGTCTCTGGGTATGGGAGACAGTGAGGGCTCCGGGTATGGGAGACAGTGAGGGTTCCGGGTATGGGAGACAGTGAGGGTTCTGGGTATGGGAGACAGTGAGGGCTCCGGGTATGGAGACAGTGAGGGTTCCGGGTATGGGAGGCAGTGAGGGTTCCGGGTATGGGAGACAGTGAGGGCTCCGGGTATGGGAGACAGTGAGGGTTCCGGGTATGGGAGACAGTGAGGGTTCCGGGTATGGGAGACAGGGTTCCGGGTATGGGAGACAGTGAGGGCTCCGGGTATGGGAGACAGTGAGGGTTCCGGGTATGGGAGACAGTGAGGGTTCCGGGTATGGGAGACAGTGAGGGTTCCGGGTATGGGAGACAGTGAGGGCTCCGGGTATGGGAGACAGTGAGAGCTCCGGGTATGGGAGACAGTGAGGGTTCCGGGTATGGGAGACAGTGAGGGTGCCGGGTGTGGGAGACAGTGAGGGTTCCGGGTATGGGAGACTGTGAGGGTTCCGGGTATGGGAGACAGTGAGGGTCCGGGTATGGGAGACAGTTAGGGTTCCGGGTATGGGAGACAGTGAGGGTTCCGGGTATGGTAGACAGTGAGGGTTCCGGGTATGGGAGACAGTGAGGGTTCCGGGTCTGGGAGACAGTGAGGGTTCCGGGTATGGGAGACAGTGAGGGTTCCGGGTATGGGAGACAGTGAGGGTTCCGGGTATGGGAGACAGTGAGGGCTCCGGGTATCGGAGACAGTGAGGGTTCCGGGTATGGGAGACAGTGAGGTCTCTGGGTATGGGAGACAGTGAGGGCTCCGGGTATGGGAGACAGTGAGGGTTCCGGGTATGGGAGACAGTGAGGGTTCTGGGTATGGGAGACAGTGAGGGCTCCGGGTATGGGAGACAGTGAGGGTTCCGGGTATGGGAGGCAGTGAGGGTTCCGGGTATGGGAGACAGTGAGGGCTCCGGGTATGGGAGACAGTGAGGGTTCCGGGTATGGGAGACAGTGAGGGTTCCGGGTATGGGAGACAGGGTTCCGGGTATGGGAGACAGTGAGGGCTCCGGGTATGGGAGACAGTGAGGATTCCGGGTATGGGAGACAGTGAGGGTTCCGGGTATGGGAGACAGTGAGGGTTCCGGGTATGGGAGACAGTGAGGGCTCCGGGTATGGGAGACAGTGAGAGCTCCGGGTATGGGAGACAGTGAGGGTTCCGGGTATGGGAGACAGTGAGGGTGCCGGGTGTGGGAGACAGTGAGGGTTCCGGGTATGGGAGACTGTGAGGGTTCCGGGTATGGGAGACAGTGAGGGTCCCGGGTATGGGAGACAGTTAGGGTTCCGGGTATGGGAGACAGTGAGGGTTCCGGGTATGGTAGACAGTGAGGGTTCCGGGTATGGGAGACAGTGAGGGTTCCGGGTCTGGGAGACAGTGAGGGTTCCGGGTATGGGAGACAGTGAGGGTTCCGGGTATGGGAGACAGTGAGTGTTCCGGGTATGGGAGACAGTGAGGGTTCCGGTATGGGAGACAGTGAGGGTTCCGGGTATGGGAGACAGTGAGGGTCCCGGGTATGGGAGACAGTGAGGGTTCCGGGTATGGGAGACAGTGGTTTTTCTTTGATGGTCTGCCTGGATCCCTAAGTTCCCAGCTGCTTCTGCTGAATCCCTCAAAGACAAAGCCACACCCTGGCTGGAATTCTACGACCGTTGTGAGTGTCATTTTCCGCCCGCAGTGCACCGCCACCTCTGGATTTCCCAGCGGCATGAGCTGGCTTCCATGGAAAATCCCACTGACAGCCGGGAGGAAAGATTCCCACCGGCAGGGAACGTGCATTGCCGGGAAACAAGCACTGGTGGGCCGGAAAATCCCTCAACCTGTGTATAAATAGGAGTGATGTAACTCTCCATGTATTGGTGTGTTTGATGAACTAACACCCCCTACTGCTCGAACATGTCAGATAGCAATGATTTCACTGTACAAACTATTGTATGTGTGATTACCCTCGTCTTTCAAAGCTTAGAGAAATCGGAAAGGAATTTTTCAGATTTTTTCCATAAACTATGGTAGAATTGTGACAATGGATTTGTTTGTTGTTTCTCTCGGAGGGTATCGCGTCTGCTGGCGGCTGATTGACACTGACACTGAGAGCCCAGACATCCATTATGCCTCGTGCGGCCACCACACCCCAGGGGAAACATTGCTTTCTTGACAGCTCCGACTCTCTGATCTCTGCTGTCAATTTCTTTCATTTACACAAGGTTAAGCGGTTTCAAGGATTTGTGGTTTTTCTTATTGATACATTAAAGAGTCTTGGTGATTGACACTTTTATTGCATTCTAAATGATATGACTTTATTAGTCGAAAGTTATGAATGAATTACTTTTTGAAAGCCTTTTTGAAAACATCCTACTTTCACTGTAAGGCTTGTTGGATCTACACAGTGTTTAGTGGGGCAATTATCATGGAAGTGGCGTAGTTTGATGAGGGGACATGATGACAATAGGCAGAGGGTGGGGAGGGGCATGAGGTGGCATGCATGGGACGGGGGTAGTGTTTTAGAGATTGAGGGGGTGTAAGTATTGAGGGCTGCAGGGACTTTTGTGTTTATTTTAACGGTGACAAAGCCCCATGGCATTGAGGATGTCCTTTTAAACAACGTGCAACCAGCGGTTCATCTCCAAACTCCTCCCCACGTTGACTGACCCACTCCAGCCCACACCACACTCTCCCCCCCCCCCCCCCCCCCCCCGCCCCACCACCACCACCAACCCCCACTCTGCCCTCCAGTAATAAAGATCCCACCTATCCGGGCATTTTCTCCCGAGGTTGGTGGGTTAAGCTGGGAGTTTCCCCGACTCCAGCTTTCCTCCGAGAGGATTGGTGTCTGGGATGTGAAAGTGTGCATCCCACCCGCTATAATGTCCCTCACCTTGACAATCACACCATCTTTATTTTTATGTGGCCCTGTTTATTTTCTGAGCATGTTTCCTGGATACATTTTTCTGGACTGTCAGTTGTTTTCCCAGCGAGGGATCTGTGCAAACAAGCAGGGGCCACATCAATCAAGCTGAATGCAATCAGTTAGAGGGTGCAAGGAAAGGATGATTGATGTTAATTATAGTGTTGTGTAACCTGAGCTTGCTGCTTTACCTCGCGCATGTTAAATTGTAGATTACAAAATCCTGTCATAAAACAGCTCGCGTGTCTCTCTGAAACAGGGGTCATTTAGCCCAACATAAAGACAAATAATTAGCTTCAGGGCTTTGGTCAGATAAAAGGAGTTAGTCAGAGCAGTGAAACAGTGAGACAGAGACCTGTCACTGTTATTCTCCATTTCCCAACTTCATTCCGGCTAATCCTCGGCTTGGACTGAGGGGAGCTGCTCCCAATGGAAAGTCATTGTCCCCGGATTGGCCGTCCATATCGTTTTCCCATGGATGGGCCATCAATCCAGGGAGGAAGGTTATGGCGAGGGTGCAGGAACAAAAGAACAGGAAGAACTTGCACAAAAGGAATAAAGTTATGTTGACTGTTTCAGGAAGAGAGACTGTGCCTGTATCCACTGGAGTTTAGAAGAATGAGGGGTGATCTGGTTGAAATGTATAAGATCCCGAGGGGCTATACACGGACTGTAGGACAGCACGATGGCACAATGATTAGCATTGCTGCCTCACAGCGCCAGGGACCAGGGTTCAATTCCACCCTTGGGTCACTGTCTGTGTGGAGTCTCCACATTATCTCCGTGTCTGCATGGGTTCCTCCGGGGGCTCCGGTTTCCTCCCACAGTCCAAAGAAGAGCAGGTTAGATGGATTAGCCATGCTAAATTTCCCCTTAAAGTCTAGGGATGTGCAGCTTGGGAGGGGTATTGTGGATGGGGCAGGGGAGTGGGCCTGGATAGGATGCTCTTTCAGAGGGTTGGTGCAGACTCAATGGGCCAAATGGCCTCCTTCTGGATGGTCAGAATCTATGATAACTGCAAGGTGCATATGGATGCTACCCTTGAGAGGATAGTTCCCCTGTGGGAGAGGCTAGAACCAGGGAACAGTTTAAAGATGAAGATGAGAATATTTTCCCTCAGAGAGTTGTTAGTCTGCGGAATTCTCTTTCCTGAATTTATGGTTTTGGCGATGATACATTAGTGTAGAGAGAGGATTGACGATATATTAGTGCAGAGAGAGGGCTAATGATATATTAGTGTAGAGAGAGGATTGACGATATATTAGTGTAGAGAGAGGATTGACGATATATTAGTGCAGAGAGAGGATTGACAATATATTAGTGCAGAGAGAGGGTTAATGATATATTAGTGTAGAGAGAGGATTGACGATATATTAGTGTAGAGAGAGGATTGACGATATATTAGTGTAGAGAGAGGATTGACGATATATTAGTGTAGAGAGAGGATTGACGATATATTAGTGCAGAGAGAGGGTTAATGATATATTAGTGTAGAGAGAGGATTGACGATATATTAGTGTAGAGAGAGGATTGACGATATATTAGTGTAGAGAGAGGATTGACGATATATTAGTGTAGAGAGAGGATTGACGATATATTAGTGTAGAGAGAGGATTGACGATATATTAGTGTAGAGAGACGATTGACGATATATTAGTGTAGAGAGAGGATTGACGATATATTAGTGCAGAGAGAGGATTGACGATATATTAGTGTAGAGAGAGGATTGACGATATATTAGTGTAGAGAGAGGATTGGACGATATATTAGTGCAGAGAGAGGGTTAATGATATATTAGTGTAGAGAGAGGATTGACGATATATTAGTGTAGAGAGAGGATTGACGATATATTAGTGCAGAGAGGATTGACGATATATTAGTGTAGAGAGAGGATTGACGATATATTAGTGTAGAGAGAGGATTGACGATATATTAGTGTAGAGAGAGGATTGACGATATATTAGTGTAGAGACAGGATTGACGATATATTAGTGCAGAGAGAGGATTGACGATATATTAGTGTAGAGAGAGGATTGACGATATATTAGTGCAGAGAGAGGATTGACGATATATTAGTGTAGAGAGAGGATTAACGATATACTAGTGCAAAGAGAGGATTGACGATATATTAGTGTAGAGAGAGGATTGACGATATATTAGTGTAGAGAGAGGATTGACGATATATTAGTGCAGAGAGAGGATTGACGATATATTAGTGTAGAGAGAGGATTGACAATATATTAGTGCAGAGAGAGGATTGACGATATTTTAGTGTAGAGAGAGGATTGACGATATATTAGTGTAGAGAGAGGATTGACGATATATTAGTGTAGAGAGAGGATTGTCGATATATTAGTGTAGAGAGAGGATTGACGATATATTAGTGCAGAGAGAGGATTGACGATATATTAGTGTAGAGAGAGGATTAACGATATACTAGTGCAAAGAGAGGATTGACGATATATTAGTGTAGAGAGAGGATTGACGATATATTAGTGCAGAGAGATCATTGACGATATATTAGTGTAGAGAGAGGATTGACGATATATTAGTGCAGAGAGAGGATTGACGATATATTAGTGCAGAGAGAGGATTGACGATATATTAGTGTAGAGAGAGGATTGACGATATATTAGTGCAGAGAGAGGATTGACGATATATTAGTGCAGAGAGAGGATTGACGATATATTAGTGCAGAGAGAGGATTGACGATATACTAGTGCAGAGAGAGGATTGACGATATATTAGTGTAGAGAGAGGATTGACGATATATTAGGGCAGAGAGAGGATTGATGATATAACCCTGTAGAGAGAGAATTGACGATATATTACTGTAGAGAGAGGGTTGATGATATATTAGAGTAGAGAGAGGATTGACGATATATTAGTGTAGAGAGAGGATTGACGATATATTAGTGTAGAGAGAGGATTGATGATATATTAGTGTAGAGAGAGGATTGACGATATATTAGTGTAGAGAGAGGATTGACAATATATTAGTGTAGAGAGAGGATTGACGATATATTAGTGTAGAGAGAGGATTGACAATATATTAGTGCAGAGAGAGGATTGACGATATATTACTGTAGAGAGAGGATTGCCGATATATTAGTGCAGAGAGAGGATTGACGATATATTAGTGCAGAGAGAGGATTGACGATATATTAGTGTAGAGAGAGGATTGACGATATATTAGAGTAGAGAGAGGATTGCCGATATATTAGTGCAGAGAGAGGATTGACGATATATTACTGTAGAACGAGGATTGACGATATATTAGTGCAGAGAGAGGATTGACGACATATTAGTGCAGAGAGAGGGTTGACGATATATTAGTGTAGAGAGAGGATTGACGATATATTAGTGCAGAGAGAGGATTGACAATATATTAGTGCAGAGAGAGGATTGACGATATATTAGTGTAGAAAGAGGGTTGATGATATATTAGTGCAGAGAGAGGATTGACAATATATTAGTGTAGAGAGAGGGTTGACGATATATTAGTGTAGAGAGAGGATTGACGATATACTAGTGCAGAGAGAGGATTGACGATATATTAGTGTAGAGAGAGGATTGACGATATATTAGTGCAGAGAGAGGATTGACGATATATTAGTGTAGAGAGAGGATTGACGATATATTAGTGCAGAGAGAGGATTGACGATATATTAGTGTAGAGAGAGGATTGACGATATATTAGTGCAGAGAGAGGATTGACGATATATTAGTGTAGAGAGAGGATTGACGATATATTAGTGTAGAGAGAGGATTGACGATATATTAGTGCAGAGAGAGGATTGACGATATACTAGTGCAGAGAGAGGATTGACGATATATTAGTGTAGAGAGAGGATTGACGATATATTAGTGCAGAGAGAGGATTGACGATATATTAGTGCAGAGAGAGGATTGACGATATATTAGTGTAGAGAGAGGGTTGCCGATATATTAGTGTAGAGAGAGGATTGACGATATATTAGTGCAGAGAGAGGGTTGACGATATATTAGTGTAGAGAGAGGATTGACGATATATTAGTGCAGAGAGAGGATTGACGATATATTAGTGTAGAGAGAGGATTGACAATATATTAATGTAGAGAGAGGATTGGACGATATATTAGTGTAGAGAGAGGATTGACGATATATTAGTGTAGAGAGAGGATTGACGATATATTAGTGCAGAGAGAGGATTGCCGATATATTAGTGCAGAGAGAGGATTGACGATATATTAATGTAGAGAGAGGATTGGACGATATATTACTGTAGAACGAGGATTGCCGATATATTAGTGCAGAGAGAGGATTGACGATACATTAGTGTAGAGAGAGAATTGACGATATATTACTGTAGAGAGAGGGTTGATGATATATTAGAGTAGAGAGAGGATTGACGATATATTAGTGTAGAGAGAGGATTGACAATATATTAATGTAGAGAGAGGATTGCCGATATATTAGTGCAGAGAGAGGATTGACGATATATTAGTGCAGAGAGAGGATTGACGATATATTAGTGTAGAGAGAGGATTGACGATATATTAGTGCAGAGAGAGGGTTGACGATATATTAGTGTAGAACGAGGATTGACGATATATTAGTGTAGAGAGAGGATTGACGCTATATTAGTGTAGAGCGAGGATTGACGATATATTAGTGCAGAGAGAGGATTGACGATATATTAGTGTAGAGAGAGGATTGACGATATATTAGTGTAGAGAGAGGATTGACGATATATTAGTGTAGAGAGAGGATTGACAATAAGTGCAGAGAGAGGATTGACGATATATTAGTGCAGAGAGAGAATTGACAATATATTAGTGCAGAGAGAGGATTGACGATATATTAGTGTAGAGAGAGGATTGACGATATATTAGTGTAGAGAGAGGATTGACGATATATTAGTGCAGAGAGAGGGTTGACGATATATTACTGTAGAGAGAGAATTGACGATATATTAGTGTAGAGAGAGGATTGACGATATATTAGTGTAGAGAGGACTGTCTAACAAGAAACAGAGAGTTCGGACAAATGGCTCATTTTCAGGTTGACAAACTGTAACTAGTGAAATGACACAGGGATTGGTGCTGGAGCCTCAATGATTTACAATCTATATCAATGATTTAGAAGGAGGGACAGACCATATTGTAACTAAATTTGCTGATGATATAAAGACAGGTAGAAAAGCAAGGTGTGAGGAAGATGCAAAGAGTGTACAAGGGAATATAGATTGGTTATGTGCGTGGACACAAATTTGGCAGATGTGGGAAAATCTGAAGTGGTCCACTTTGGCAGGAAAGATATAAAATCAGAATATAATTGAAATAGACAGAATGCTCTGGTACAGAGGTAGCTGGGTGTCCTAGTACATGATTCACAAAACGTCAGCCTGCAGGTTCAGCAAGTGATTAGGAAGGCAAATGGAATGTCTTAGCTACAGCTGTACAGGACGTTGTTAAGACAGCGCCTGGAATCTTGTGCACAGCTTTGGTCTCCTTATTTAAGAGGGGATATACTCGCTTTGGCAGTTCAGAGAAGATTCACTTGATAGATTGCTAGGATGAAGAAGTTGTCTTATTAGGAAAGGTTGAGGAGGGTTGAAGAGTGAGAAGTGATGGAACTGAGGCATAAGATTCTGAGGAGGTGCGATAGGCAATAAGCTGAAAGGCAGTTGCTCCTCACGAATCTCGAACTATGAAAAATAAGGGGATTCTCATTTATGATAGAGAGGAGGAAAAATATCTTCTTTGAAATTGTCAGATGTTTATTTAGAGTAGCTAAAAGCAAACCCTTCCCATCGCCATGAAGTTTGAGAATGGAGGACACCAATTCAAGGTGATTGACAAAAGAATCAGAGATGGCAGGAGGGAAAGAATATCTCCAGTGATTAGTTAGGATGTGTTGCCTCAGAGAGCAGACATCAGGGCAACAGTTGAGTGAGTGTGACACCAAGGAGCCTGAAAAAAACTGGTGTCAATTTGAATCAGGCAGGAAAGCTTCCTGCTGGTTGTACAGGATTTGAGGAGTCAGGAGGTGAGTTACTCACTGCAGGATTCCCAGCCTCTGACCTGCTCTTCTAGCCACAGTATTTAAATTAGTCCAACTCCAACAACCTCAAGAATATCAACGACATTGAGAACACAGCAGCCCGCTTAACTGATGTCTCGTCCGCCACCTTAAACCGACAAGATGAAATGCAGCAACTCACCAAGGTTCCTTAGTCAGCACCTTCCAAACCTTGCAAACTTGGCCAACTCGAACGTCAAGGGCAGCAGATACCTGGGAACCCCACCACCTGGAGGTTCCCCTCCAAGTCACTCACCATCCTGACTGGGAAATATATTGGCCGTTCCTTCACTGTCGCTGGGTCAAAATCCTGGAACTCCCTCTCTAACAGCACAGTGGGTGTTCCTACACCACCTGCACTGCAGCGGTTCAAGGCTGCAAGTTCTACACCACCTTTTCAAGGGCAATTAGGGATGGGCAATAAATGCTGGTCTAGCCAGTGACACGCATGTTGTGAAAAATAAACTGCAGTTGACAATAATTAGCGTCCAAAGCTCTATGTGGCAGATGAATGTAGATGGACATATTCATCCCAGTGAAAGTTAACTCACTGGAGTGCTGAGCTTGTTGCATTTGAGTGCTACAGTGAGAGTTTGGTGACTGAGGGAGTATAAGGGTTCATTTTTATTTAAAGTCTAGTATTTCTTTTATTTAGTTAATTAACTTAAAAGTTGCTGTTTGGTCTATAAGAAGGTGAATTTTGAATCAGCTTTAAACAAGGTTCTATTTGTAGGTACTTGCAGCTGGAGCTTGTTAATTAGTTAATTGGATTAGGACAGTTTTCAGAGGCTAGATTCACAGTATAAATCTGAGCTAGTTACAGTGCAGACTTTGTTTGGACTGGAGTGCTGAGCTTGTTGCATTTGAGTGCTACAGTGAGAGTTTGGTGACTGAGGGAGTGCTGAGCTTGTGGCATTTGAGTGCTACAGTGAGAGTTTGGTGACTGAGGGATTTAGGTGAGGAGGGAGTAAGGTGCTCCTTACATTTCATTTCCTATATTTATCAAAGAGCGTGAAGGGAGCCAGGAGTTTAGAGTACAGCTGACTGGAAGCAGAGTCGGAGTGCAGAGGTCCAGTTGGTCCAAGAGGCAGCTAATTCTGTAAAGTAAGAGGGTATGGAGGCTAGGGCAGTTGCATGCTCCTCCTGTAGGATGTGGGTGGTGAGGGATACCACTGGTGTCCCCGCTGACTATACTTGCGGGAAGTGCACCCAACTCCAGCTCCTCAGAGACCGTGTTAGGGAACTGGAGCTGGAGCTGGATGAACTTCGGATCATCTGGGAGGCAGAGAGGGTTATCGAGAAGAGTTACAGGGAGGTAGCCACACCCAAGGTACTGGACAAGAGTAGCTGGGTTACAGTCAGGGGAAATAAAACTAACAGGCAGACAGTGCAGGGATCCCTCGTGGCCGTTCCCCTTCAAAACAAGTATACCGTTTTGGATGTTGTTGGGGGGGATGACCTACCGGGGGAAGGCCCTAGCGGCCAGGTCTCTGGCACTGAGTCTGGCTCTGGGGCTCAGAAGGGAAGGGGGGAGCATAGAAAAGCAATAGTAATAGGAGATTCAATGGTTAGGGGAATAGATAGGAGATTCTGTGGTCGCGAGCGAGACTCCCGAAAGGTATGTTGCCTCCCGAGTGTCCAGGAAGCTTTTCTAACAGAGATTTTCTATGTAGATTGTCCGGCCAGAGGGGAGGCCATATTGGATTTGGTACTTGGTAATGAACCAGGGCAGGTGATAGATTTGTTAGTGGGGGAGCATTTTGGAGGTAGTGACCACAATTCTGTGACTTTCACTTTAGTAATGGAGAGGGATAGGTGTGTGCAACAGGGCAAGGTTTACAATTGGGGGAAGGGTAAATATAATGCTGCCAGACAAGAACTGAAGTGCATAAGTTGGGAACATAGGCTGTCAGGGAAGGACACAAGTGAAATGTGGAACTTGTTCAAGGAACAGGTACTGCGTGTTTTTGATATGTATGTTCCTGTCAGGCAGGGAAGAGATGGTCGAGTGAGGGAACCATGGTTGACAAGAGAGGTTGAATGTCTTGTTAAGAGGAAGAAGGAGACTTATGTAAGGCTGAAGAAACAAGGTTCAGACAGGGCGCTGGAGGGATACAAGATAGCCAGGAGGGAACTGAAGAAAGGGATTAGGAGAGCTAAGAGAGGGCATGAAAAATCTTTGGTGGGTAGGATCAAGGAAAACCCCAAAGCCTTTTACACATACGTGAGAAATATGAGAATGACTAGAGCGAGGGTAGGTCTGATCAAGGACAGTAGCGGGAGGTTGTGTATTGAGTCTGAAGAGATAGGAGAGGTCTTGAACAAGTATTTTTCTTCAGTATTTACAAACAAGAGGGGCCATATTGTTGGAGAGGACAGTGTGAAACAGACTGGTAAGCTCGAGGAGATACTTGTTAGGAAGGAAGATGTGTTGGGCATTTTGAAAAATTTGATAGACAAGTCCCCCGGGCCTGACGGGATGTAGAAGGATTCTATGGGAGGCAAGAAATGAAATTTCTTCTTAAGGGCAGCACGGTAGCATTGTGGATAGCACAATTGCTTCACAGCTCCAGGGTCCCAGGTTCGATTCCAGCTTGGGTCACTGTCTGTGTGGAGTCTGCACATCCTCCCCGTGTGTGCGTGGGTTTCCTCCGGGTGCTCCGGTTTCCTCCCACAGTCCAAAGATATGCAGGTTGGGTGGATTGGCCATGATAAATTGCCCTTAGTGTCCAAAATTCTATGATTAACCTGGGATAAAAGTTCGGCACAACATCGTGGGCCGAAGGGCCTGTTCTGTGCTGTATTTCTCTCTCTCTCTCTCAATCCTCATCCGGCTCACATATTGTTCCTGAAACCTCACTGCACACTCCAGTGGTACAGATTTCCCAATCCATGCAGGACACTTCAATACAAAATTCTTATCCAAATGCAGTTTTAGCTGGGTCCCTCCCGCACCGCTCTCAGCTATCCGCCACCCCCTCAAACAGCTGGCTCATTTGCGCCTTTGTTAAGTGCGCCCTGCACACCACTTTTAATTCAATCACCCCCAGCCTCGTGCACAAGGTTGAGGCGTTAACCCTCCGCAGAACCTCGCACCCTAATCCCTCCTCCAACATCATCCCCAGCTCCTCCTCCCACTTGGTCCTAATCCCCTCCACGATCCTATTATAAATTGGCGAAACCACCCAACCCTTCAGCCCTATCACCGATAGAAAGGGCAGCACGGTAGCATAGTGGTTAGCACAATTTCTTCACAGCTCCAGGGTCCCAGGTTCGATTCCGGCTTTGGTCACTGTCTGTGCGGAGTCTGCACATCCTCCCCGTGTGTGCGTGGGTTTCCTCCGGGTGCTCCGGTTTCCTCCCACAGTCCAAAGATGTGCAGGTTAGGTGGATTGGCCATGATAAATTGCCCTTAGTGTCCAAAATTGCCCTTAGTGTTGGGTGGGGTTACTGGGTTGTGGGGTTATGGGGATAGGGTGTAGGCGTTGACCTTGGGTAGGGTGCTCTTTCCAAGAGCCGGTGCAGACTCAATGGCCCGAATGGCCTCCTTCTGCACTGTAAATTCTATGATAAATCCTCCTCCAGCAACGCTGCCCCCGGAAAGTTCCGGAAGACCTTTCTCGCAAAGTTCCGCACGTTCTGCATGTAGCCCTCCTCACGCTGGAACCCAAACCTCACCCCCAACTCCTCGAAGCTTGCAATCTTTTCCAGAAACAAATCCTTCCTCTCCTTCATCCCTCCTGACATCCCCGGAACCTCACGTCCATCCACCCTGGCTCAAACCCATGGTCTGACAGACCAACTTATATGTGTATTCCAAAAAGAGGAGCTGTCTTTGATGCCAAGTTTATCCTTCAAACAGCAACACTAAAGAACAACTATCTGCTTATTTGTCTGTGCATAAGATTAGCTTCTGTGCCTCCCTATATTACAACAGTGGCTGCACCCTCACTGCAAGTCCTGAGGTCTTGAAAGGCAATAGAAAAAAGTCACACTCTTTCTTTTCGACAATTGTGATTTGCAAAGGGCTGCTTAATTTTCTGTTTGAACTGTAGATCAAGGGCAGATTTTGCAGTGAGTGTAATGCTGTTGGTACAGAAGCGGTGTGTGTACAAGGCATCACTGCCTGCACTCAATAGGGACTTCAAAATAACACAGTGATTTTCCTGTTAGTATGCAACTCGTTAGCCCTGATGCCTTTGTTCAGTAGACGAACCTTGCCAAATACCTTGGCTTTTCAACATGTCCTTGAGCACTGGACCGAGACTGATGGCAGCCTACTCCATTCCTAAGAGAAAGTTCCATTGTTCAGAACTCTAAATGATGAAACATTCCTGCATTCAGGCCACGTTAAGAAGGGTCAGGTGGAATCGCGAAGCTGCGATGAAAAGCTCCATATTGAAGAAATAAATGGGTCAGACTGGGAATGAATGAACCCAGATCGTCTCCCTCAGCCCTGCCACATCGTTAACCTTGTGCAACCTCAGCCTCCAATACCAAACTCAGTAAATTACTGGTGACTTGACATGTCCGTCTTCAGTGGAAATACTGGACCTGTCAGGATTTTCCCAAAACACTTGGCTGCTTGTCATCAAAGAGTTAAATAAATGCAGTGGAAATCCTTCAGACCATTTTCTTTGGGACATATCCCGGCGGTTTGGGGTGAAACGAGGAAGAAATTCACCCAATGGCTGGAATATCTCTCAAAAAGGATTTGAGTCAATAGGAGATTCCAAAACTGGGATTGATAGATTTCTGTTGGCTAAGGGGGTTAGGAGCTATGGGCCCAAAAGAGGTAAATTAAGTTAAGTTTTAAAAAATGATTTAGACACCGTCAGAGGATTCCGTGCTGAAAGTTGTATGTATAACGTTCTGACTTTGTACTTTCATATCCTTGATAAGACCATAAGACATAGGAGCAGAATTAGGCCACTCGGCCCATCGAGTCTGCTCCACCATTCAATCATGGCTGATAGTTTCTCAGCCCCATTCTCCTGCCTTCTCCCCATAACCCCTGATCCCCTTATTGATCAGGAACCTATCTATCTCTGTCTTAAAGACACTCAATGATTGGCCTCCACAGCCTTCTGCGGCAAAGAGTTCCCACAGATTCACCACCCTCTGGCTGAAGAAATTCATCCTCACTCTGTTTTAAAGGATCGTCCCTTTAGTCTGAGATGGTGTCCTCTGCTTCTAGTTTTTCCTCCAAGGGGAAACATCCTCTCCACTGTCCACTCTATCCAGGCCTCGCAGTATCCCTAGTAAGTTTCAATAAGATCCCCCCCTCATTCTTCTAAACTTCCAACGACTACAGACCCAGAGTCCTCAAACGTTCCTTCATACGATAAGCTCTTCATTCCAGGGATCATTCTTGTGAACCTCCTCTGGACCCTTTCCATGGCCCAGCACATCCTTCCTTAGATACAGAGCCCAAAACTGATCACAATACTCCAAATGGGGTCTGACCAGAGCCTTATACAGCCTCAGAAGTACATTCCTGCTCTTGTATTCTAGCCCTCTCGACATGAATGCTAACATTGCATTTGCCTTCCTAACTGCCGACTGAACCTGTACATTAACCTTAAGAGAATCGTGAACAAGGACTCCCAAGTCCCTTTGTGCTTTTGATTTCCTAAGCATTTCCCCATTTAGAAAATAATCTATACATCCATTTTTCCTTCCGAAGTGCAGAACCTCACACTTTTCCACATTGTATTCCATTTGCCACAACATTGCCCACTCTCCTAGCTTGTCCAAATCCTTCTGCAGCCCCCCTGCTTCCTCAATACTACCTGTCCCTCTACAGATCTTTGTATCATCTGCAAACTTAGCAACAGTACCTTCAGTTCCTTCCTCCAAATCATTAATGTATATTGTGAAAAGTTCTGGCCCCAGCACAGACCCTGAGGCACACCACCAGTCACCGACTGCCATCCTTGAAGTTTGATTGTTTATAATACATAGATACATACAGTGAAGAAGGAGGCCATTCGGCCCATCGAGCTCTCACTTCCACCCTATCCCCATAACCCAGTAACTCCGCCTAACCTTTTTGGACGCTAAGGGCAATTTATCACGGCCAATCCACCTAACCTGCACATCTTTGGACTGTGGGAAGGAAACCAGAGCACCCGGAGGAAACCCACGCAGACATGGGAAGAACGTGCAGACTCCGCACAGACAGTGACCCAGCGGGGAACCGAACCTGGGACCCTGGCGCTGTGAAGCCACAGTGCTAGCCACATGTGCTACCGTGCTGCCCTTAGTTAGTGTTTGTTTACGAAAACACAATAAATATATTTCTTTAAAAACAATGAAGTGAAGTTACAGATCAGCAATGATCTAATCGAGTGGCGGAATGTGTTTGAGGGCTGGGTGCTATTTTCCTGATCCTCCGGCCTTCTTTCAATCCAACTCCTTCTTGCTTTGCTGCATCTTTTACATTTTGAAAGGTTGCCAGTTGAAAGCATCGTCTGGTCACCTCCTGTAACTCGTCCCCTTCTTGTGGGCGGCATGGTGGCAGCTCCAGAGTCCCAGGTTCGAATCCCGGCTTGGGTCACTGTCTGTGCGGAGTCTGCACGTTCTCCCCGTGTCTGTGTGGGTTTCCTCCGGGTGCTCCGGTTTCCTCCCACAGTCCAAAGATGTGCAGGTTAGGTGGATTGGACATGTTGAATTACCCCTTAGTGCCCAAAGGTCAGGTGGGGTTATGGGGGTTACTGGGATAGGACGGGGTTGGGTGCTCTTTCGGAGAGTCGGTGTAGACCCAATGGGCTGAATGGCTTCCTTCAGCATGGCAAGGATTCGCTGATTTCCTCAGCGTCTGATTCCCTCTCCTTCCCTCAGGGATGTTTGGGTATTTCACGATATTGAATGTCTTGCAGGAAGGCTGGATTCACCCCCGGATTGGATGACGTCTCTCCCAGAGAGTTTGCATATGGAAAGGGTGGAAGCTGGAAATGATCTTCAGCATTCAATAATCAATGACTCTGGCTGTCTTAGCTCCTGCACGGACAATCGACGATCTGCGGTGGAAAGGTATTATTGTCACCCCCAACTCCAGCAATGGGTCACAACCTCCTGGGAAAGAGGGAGGGGCTACTGGCAGAAATCACGCTTCTCAACCGAACATCTAATGAACTGGGAGCTCCAAATTATTAAACCCCAACAAAAATACAGGAGCATTCAGACCTGGAGGTGCCCGTGGGATCTTGGCCCAGGATAATTCTAGTTATTGGAAAGGAATTATTGGAAAGGAATGAACGAAACTGCCACGTGACAATGATTTTGTTACGGCAACTTTGTGTTAACCCTTCGTTGAAGGGAGGACATTGGAAAAATTCAATTTGGAGCCAAAAGTGAGGGTTGGAATCTTTAATCCACCCGAGAACAGCTCTCTACAAGCTGCTTAGTAAAAGCTGAGGCGCCTGACTGGAAAATCGATTCTGCAATGTAAATCTTCTGTACAATGCTGCATTCAATCCACACACTCCACTGAAATGCCTTGCTGACTTACTCATATTTTATCTGAACCGATAGTTAGCAGGATTGACTCGTTATCTCGCTTCTTATACTGACGTGTACAGAGGAAAATGGATTTTCAGACATTGAACTTGGGAGTTAGTCACATTCGCCCTCCCCAACCCTCTGTGAGTCAGGCGTGTTGCACAATCCTGTGTCACCTGAGAAATCGAGATAAAAGGTGAAGGAGATCCGGGATAAGAACAGTAACATTGGGTGGAGATCACCCCGAATGTTAAAACGACTTAAAAATAGAGGGAATAATATCTCATTCTGTTTTATCTCATTTTCCTGAATTATTAAACCCATGTCAAAGTGACAAATGGACTTAGGTTGTAAATGCGGTAGCACAGTGGTTAGCACTGTGGCTTCACAGCTCCAGGGTCCCAGGTTCGATTCCCGGCTCGGGTCACTGTCTGTGCGGAGTCTGCACGTTCTCCCCGTGTCTGCGTGGGTTTCCTCCGGGAGCTCCGGTTTCCTCCCACAAGTCCCGAAAGACGTGCTGTTAGGTGAATTGGACATTCTGAATTCTCCCACTGTGTACCCGAACAGGTGCCCGAGTGTGGCGACTAGGGGCTTTTCACAGTAACTTCATTGCAGTGTTAATGTACGCCGACTTGTGACAATAATAAAGATTATTAAGGAGGGAAGAGTGAGCGAAGACGAAGGAAACATTCAGGATTGAGATCCCAAACAACTAATGATCTGAGTTGGAAATGGCATCCAGAGTCTTGGTTTTGACAGAATGTGAATACGAGGAAGAGGATATAAGGAAGTTAGGATACTTCTATAAATTAATAGTTCTTTGGATGTGAGATCCTGTGACAGAGCAGCATTCATTGTTCGAACCCAGTTTGTCCTTAAGTGGAGGTGAACTACCTCCTTCAATCACTGAAGCCAGAACAGTGACAACAATCCATTAACTTCAGAGTGGAGGATGCTTCATAAGATTGTTCAATGGTTTGCCAACTTAATCACTGGGGTCATTGTTTGGAGCGAGTGCATTGTGAAAATACCCAATGTAACCCTGTTCCCTGACCATCAGAAAGTGTTTAGGTAGAAGCAGAGGTGGTCAAGGTAATTGGGGTGAAAGTTGACAGGAAGAATATATTGAAAAGGCCGGCTGTGCTTTGAGTGGATAAACTGCCTGGTCCGGATGACTTGTATCCCAGGGTTGCTAAAGGAAGTGGGGGTGGAGATATCGGCAGGAATCACCTTAACCCTCCAAATGTCCCTCGATATGAGGGGAGGTCCCTGAGGACTGGATAGTGGCAAATGTGACATCCTTACTCAAGAAAGGGGCTAAGAACAGTCCTGGCCATGACAGGGCGGTTAGTCCATCATCAGAGGTGGGTAAGATTTAGAAATAGTCCATCATCAGAGGTGGGTAAGATTTAGAAACAATAAATCAGGGAAATAATTCAACAGGTATTTGGAGAGATTTGAGGTAATTAAGGAGAATTAGCACAGATCTGCAAAAGGCAGATCGTGCTTGACTAATCTAATTGAATCTTTTGGATGAAGTAACATGGAAGATTGATGAAGGGAATGTGGTGGGTGTTGTCCATATAGCTTTTAAGAAAATGTTTGACAAAGTATCACATCGAAGGCTTGTTAATCAAACTGAGGCTGGGATAGAAGGGTCGGTGTCAGCTTTGAGTCCTATTGAATGGTTGTTAGTTAGACTGGAGGTGGTAAACAACGGTGTTCCCCAAGGATCATTGTTAGGATCACTGTTTCCTTTTGCCATAATTTCAAAATCTGCCAATGATATCAAATTTGGAGGCTCCTCAACACTGCACCCCCAAGATACTCATCACCAGCAGCAGGACATGTACAGGCGAGCGGAATAGGTGGAGAAGTGGCATAGGGAATTTAATACAGAGAACTGTGAGTTGATGCCCTTGTGGAAGGGATCAGGAGAGGCAATATAAACTCAATTTCACAGTTTCAAAGAAGGTGAAGGGATAGGGGGACTTTGGGGTGCAGGTGTATTGTGGTAGGACATATTGAGGCGGCCGTTAGATCATTTACGGTCTTGGGCTTCGTAAGTTGAGGTATTGAGTAGAAAATCAGGGAAGTTACGCGGGATCTTTATAATGCTCTAGTTAGGTAGAGAATGGTGTTTAGTTCTGGTCACCACACTTGGATTGAATTTTGTTTATTGTCACGTGTACCGAGGTACAATGAAAAGTATTTTTCTGTGAGCAGCTCAACAGATTATTAAGTACATGGAAAGAAAAGAAAATACATAATAGGGCAACACAAGATATACAATGTAACTACATAAGCATTGGCATCGGATGAAGCATACAGGGTGTAGTGTTAATGAGGTCAGTCAATAAGAGGGTCATTTAGGAGTCTGGTGACAATGGGGAAGAAGCTGTTTTTGAGTCTGTTCGTGCACGTTCTCAGACTTCTGAATCTCCTGCCCGATGGAAGAAGTTGGAAGGGTGAGTAAGCCGGATGAGAGGGATCCTTGATTATGCTGCCCGCTTTCCCCCGGCAGCGGGAGGTGTAGATGGAGTCCATGAATGGAAGGCAGGTTCGTGTGATGGACTGGGCAGTATTCACGACTCTCTGAAGTTCCTTGCGGTCCTGGGCCGAGCAGTTGCCATACCAGGCTGTGATACAGCCAGATAGGATGCTTTCTATAGTGCATCTGTAAAAGTTGGTAAGGGTTAATGTGGACATGCCAAATTTCCTTATTTTCCTGAGGAAGTATAGGCGCTGTTGGTTAGGTTAGGGTTAGGGTATAGGTACGCCGGGACCCCCCGCCCCGCCGGGTAGGGGAGAATCCCGGCCATGGTGTTGAAGGCGGAGCTGTAGTCAATAAATAGGAGTCTGATGTTGGAGTCCTTGTCAAGATGCTCCAGGGATGGGTGTAGGGCCAGGGACATGGGGCCGAATTCTCCCCCCACACTGGGTGGGAGAATCGCCGGGGCGCCGAGTGAGTCCCGCCACGCCACCCCGGCACCTGCACGCGATTCTCCCACCCCCCCCCTCAAACCAGCGCGGTGAGATTCACGGCTGGCCGCTGGGAGAATCGCCGCTCGCCGTTTGTACTGGGCGAGTGGCGATTCTCCGGCCCGGATGGGCCGAGCGGCCTGCCCAACACGACAGGTTCCCACCGCGCCTTCCAAACCTGGTCGCTGCCGGCGGTAACAGCGCGGGAACGCTGGGGGGGGGGGGCCCTGTTGGGGGGGGGGGTGGGTTCTTGCACCGGGGGGGCTCAAAAGGGGTCTGGCCTGCGATGGTTGCCCACCGATCGGCGGGCCGGCCTCTCTGAAGGACGCACTCCTTTCCTCTGCCGCCCCGCAAGATCCATCCGACACCTTCTTGCGGGGCGGGCCGCGGGGAGGACGGCAACCTGCACATGCGCATGCTTGGGTGACATCATTTACACGGCGCCGGCCGAGGCATTTACGCGGCGCCAAGGCCCGGCGCTCGTAAATAACGCAGCGCCGCTCCTTGCCCCCCGGGGGCGGGATAATAGGGGGCTGGGAGCGGCCTCCGACACCGGAGTGAAACTCTCTGGTTTTCACTCCGTTGTCGGGACTTGGCCTCCCGATGGGAGAGATGGGACATCCCCATGGTGTCTGCAAAGGACCAGTTGCAGCGGTATGCAAATTGCAGTGAATCTAGGCATTCCGGGAGTATGGAGGTGATGCGCTTCATGACCAACCTCTCGAAGCACTTCATCCCAACTGACGTCAGGGCCACCGGGCGGTAGTCATTGAGGCACATTGCCTGGTTCTTCTTTGGTACCGGTATGATGGTGGTCTTCTTGAAGCAGGTGGGGACCTCGGTGTGGAGTAGGGATAGGTTAAAGATGTCTGTGAATACATCTGCCAGCTGGTCTGTGCAGGCTCTGAGTGCACGACCAGGGATCCCGTCCGGGCCCGTCGCCTTCCGTGGGTTCACTTTCAGGAAGGCCAATCTGACTACGGAAGCTGTGATGGTGGGTATGGGTGAATTATGGGCTGCTGGGGCACTCGACAGCGGATCGTTGGTTTCCTGCTCGAACCGAGCATAGAATGCATTGAGTTCATCGGGGAGGGGTGCGCTGCTGCCAGAGATACTGCTCGGCTTCGCTTTGTAGCCCGTTATGTTGTTTAGGCCTTGACACAATCGCTGAGAGTCAGTAACGCTGTAACTTTAGGAAGGATGTGAGGGTCCATGATAGAGTGCGGAGGGGGATTTAATAAAATGGTTCCAGGGAGGAGGGATTTTAGCTCCAAGGTTGGGCTGGAGATCCTGGGGTTGTTCCCCTTTGCAGAGAAGGAGATTGAGGGCAGATTTGAAAGAGATGTACAAGATTATAACAGGTTGAGATAAGATAGATAAAAGAAAAGGTTTTCGTATTGGCTAATGGTACAAGAACTAGAGGAAATGGATTTAAGATTTTGGGTAGAATGCGCAGGGAGAATGTGGGGAAGGTTTGTTTTAACGTGGTGAGGAGTAATAAACTCAAACTTGCTGCTCAAAATCCAATGGCAGTCTGAGGGACTGCTGCACTGTTGGATAATAATAATAATCATTATTGGTGTCACAAGTAGGCTGACATTAACACTGCAATGAAGTTACTGTGAAAAGCTCCTAGTCGCCACATTCCGGCGCCTGTTTGGATACACAGAGGGAGAATTCAGAATGTCCAATTCACCTAACAGCACGTCTTTCAGGGCTTGTGGGAGGAAACCGGAGCACCCGGAGGAAACCCACGCAGACACGGGGAGAACGTGCAGACTCCGCAGTCAGTGACCCAAGCCAGGAATCTGGACCCTGGAGCTGTGGAGCAGCAGTGCTAACCACTGTGCCGCCCTGTCAGATGAAACAGTAAACTGAAGTCCCATTTGTCCTCTCACATGGGCATAAAGGAACCCATAGCCATTATTTGATGAAAAGCAGAAAGTTCTCTCTGACATCCTGGTCATTATTTACTCTTCAATCAACATCTCTAAAGCTGGTCATCAGTCATTGCCACACTGCTGTCTGTGGGAGCTTACTGTGCACAAATTGGCTCCGGCGCTTCCTATGCTTCCACCGTGACTGCACATCAAAACTACGTGATTGGCTCGAAAGTGCTTTGGGAGTTCACAAGGTTGTGAGAGGTGTTGTATGGTTGCAAATCTTTGCCATTTCCAGACTTCTACATCAACAAAAGTGCATTCACCTGGGTTTAACCTCATGTTTAATCCTCTGTACAAATCCCTTTAGCATCAGAAAGTGTGTAATTACAGGGTAGAATCTGAATGGGAGCATTGTGTGAAATTATTGTTTCGGCCACTCCCAAGAGACTCTCACGAAAAATAGTCAAACAAGACAAGATTCAGCCGACACGTTCCATCGCTCGAACCGGAACAGAAAATTAGGCTCCTCATTGGCCAGAGGTTGTTGTAGCAATGAGGCATCACACGGTGTCTAACTCTGCACCCCTCAACTCCAAACACATTTCCCTTAAAGTTGCTGGCAGTATGGTACCAGGACAGGAATGGGGATCTGGGCAGGGGAAATCTGAAATAACAACAAAGTGCTGAAAACACTCAGCAAGTCAGCAGCGTTGGTGGAGAAAGAAACAGAGAGAACGCTTCAAATCGATGACCTCTCCACTCACCTGCTCAGGTGCACACAGGTTGGTAGTCACATCGTGAATCGCACACCACAAACTGAACAGTCACAGGTGGTAAAAGTCAGGGACACGAGTGGAGGGTCCTCATCGAAGGGCACAGGACCCTTTGAGCTCTGCTGAGTTGTGCTTGAATGTCAAGCCTTGAGGTTGTTTGATGAAGAAGACAATCCTGGAGCAGCAGCTGGACTAACAGGACTGGACAGGGTAGATGCAGGATGGATGTTCCCGATGGGGACAGGGTAGATGCAGGAAGGATGTTCCCGATGGGGACAGGGTAGATGCAGGATGGATGTTCCCGATGGGGACAGGGTAGATGCAGGAGGATGTTCCCGATGGGGACAGGGTAGATGCAGGATGGATGTTCCCGAGGGGACAGGGTAGATGCAGGATGGATGTTCCCGATGGGGACAGGGTAGATGCAGGATGGATGTTCCCGATGGGGACAGGGTAGATGCAGGATGGATGTTCCCGATGGGGACAGGGTAGATGCAGGATGGATGTTCCCGATGGGGACAGGGTAGATGCAGGAAGGATGTTCCCGATGGGGACAGGGTAGATGCAGGAAGGATGTTCCCGATGGGGACAGGGTAGATGCAGGAAGGATGTTCCCGATGGGGACAGGGTAGATGCAGGATGGATGTTCCCGATGGGGACAGGGTAGATGCAGGAAGGATGTTCCCGATGGGGACAGGGTAGATGCAGGAAGGATGTTCCCGATGGGGGACAGGGTAGATGCAGGAAGGATGTTCCCGATGGGGACAGGGTAGATGCAGGAAGGGTGTTCCCATGGGGACAGGGTAGATGCAGGAAGGATGTTCCCGATGGGGACAGGGTAGATGCAGGAAGGATGTTCCCGATGGGGACAGGGTAGATGCAGGATGGATGTTCCCGATGGGGACAGGGTAGATGCAGGATGGATGTTCCCGATGGGGACAGGGTAGATGCAGGAAGGATGTTCCCGATGGGGACAGGGTAGATGCAGGAAGGATGTTCCCGATGGGGACAGGGTAGATGCAGGAAGGATGTTCCCGATGGGGACAGGGTAGATGCAGGATGGATGTTCCCGATGGGGACAGGGTAGATGCAGGATGGATGTTCCCGATGGGGACAGGGTAGATGCAGGAAGGATGTTCCCGATGGGGACAGGGTAGATGCAGGAAGGATGTTCCCGATGGGGACAGGGTAGATGCAGGAAGGATGTTCCCGATGGGGACAGGGTAGATGCAGGAAGGATGTTCCCGATGGGGACAGGGTAGATGCAGGAAGGATGTTCCCGATGGGGACAGGGTAGATGCAGGAAGGATGTTCCCGATGGGGACAGGGTAGATGCAGGAAGGATGTTGCCGATGGGGACAGGGTAGATGCAGGATGATGTTCCGATGGGGACAGGGTAGATGCGGATAGATGTTCCCGACTGGGGGACAGGGTAGATGCAGGATGGATGTTCCGATGGGGACAGGGTAGATGCAGGAATGGATGTTCCCGGATGGGAAGGGTAGAATGCAGGTAAGGATGTTCCCGATGGGGGGGGGGGGGGTAGATGCCAGGAAGGATGTTCCCGATGGCGACATGGTAGATGCAGGAAGGATGTTCCCGATGGGGACAGGGTAGATGCAGGAAGGATTTCCCGATGGGGACAGGGTAGATGCAGGAAGGATGTTCCCGATGGGGACAGGGTAGAGGCAGGAAGGAGTTCCGATGGGGACAGGGTAGATGCAGGAAGGATGTTCCCGATGGGGACAGGGTAGATGCAGGAAGGATGTTCCCGATGGGGACAGGGTAGATGCAGGAAGGATGTTCCCGATGGGGACAGGGTAGATGCAGGAAGGGTGTTCCCGATGGGGACAGGGTAGATGCAGGAAGGATGTTGCCGATGGGGACAGGGTAGATGCAGGAAGGATGTTCCCGATGGGGACAGGGGAGATGCAGGAAGGATGTTCCCGATGGGGACAGGGTAGATGCAGGATGGATGTTCCCGATGGGGACAGGGTAGATGCAGGATGGATGTTCCCGATGGGGACAGGGTAGATGCAGGAAGGATGTTCCCGATGGGGACAGGGTAGATGCAGGAAGGATGTTCCCGATGGGGACAGGGTAGATGCAGGAAGGATGTTCCCGATGGGGACAGGGTAGATGCAGGAAGGATGTTCCCAATGGCGACAGGGTAGATGCAGGAAGGGTGTTCCCAATGGGCACAGGGTAGATGCAGGAAGGGTGTTCCCAATGGGCACAGGGTAGATGCAGGAAGGATGTTGCCGATGGGGACAGGGTAGATGCAGGAAGGATGTTCCCGATGGGGACAGGGTAGATGCAGGAAGGATGTTCCCGATGGGGACAGGGTAGATGCAGGAAGGGTGTTCCCAATGGGCACAGGGTAGATGCAGGAAGGATGTTGCCGATGGGGACAGGGTAGATGCAGGATGGATGTTCCCGATGGGGACAGGGTAGATGCAGGATGGATGTTCCCGATGGGGACAGGGTAGATGCAGGATGGATGTTGCCGATGGGGACAGGGTAGATGCAGGAAGGATGTTCCCGATGGGGACAGGGTAGATGCAGGAAGGATGTTCCCGATGGGGACAAGGTAGATGCAGGAAGGATGTTCCCGATGGGGACAGGGTAGATGCAGGATGGATGTTCCTGATGGGGACAGGGTAGATGCAGGATGGATGTTCCCAATGGTGGGGGTGTCCAGAACCAGGGGTCACAGTCTGAGGATACGGGGTAGACCATTTAGGACAGAGATGAGGAGAAATTTCTTCACCCAGCGAGTGGTCGGCCTGTGGAATTCACTACCGCAGGAAGTAGTTGAGGCCAAAACATTGTGGGTGGGATTCTGCGACCACGCGCCGGGTCGGAGAATCGGGCTGGGGGGACGCAATTCACGCGACGCCGCTCCGACACCGGTCCACCAATTCTCCGGTGACTGGATAATCGGCGCCATTGGCGCTGGCGCAGTTGGCGTGGTGCCTGTCGGGGGCTGTTGAAAGCACCCCCCCCCCCCCCCCCCCGCCGATTCTCCCCGAGTGCCCGCCAAGTTAGGCTGAGTCCCACCGGGGTCGTTCTCGTATGGTCCTACCCAGTGGGCAGCCTGGGAGGGGGGGGACCCCCCCCAGGGTGGGCCTCCACGGTTGCCTGGCCCGCGATCGGGGCCTATCGATCAGTGGGCGTGGTAATCCTGGTGGGGGCCTATGTTGCTCCGCGCAGGGCCCCTGTAGCTCTCCGCCAGGTTGCGCCGAGGACGGCGTGGAGAAGGAAACCCACGCGCATGCGCAAACTCGTGCCGGCCATAGCGCGGACCCGCGGACCCGCGGCGCCCATCCTGATTCCTGTATCAGCAGCTGGAGCAGTGTGAGGCACTCCAGGGCCCAGCTGGCCCCCTGTGCGGCACAGGATCCCTCATCCTCGGGGCCTGTTTACGCCGGCGTAAAACACTCCGCCGTTTATGACAGCGTCAACACTTAGCCCCAGGATCAGAGAATCTCGCCGAGGATGTTTTCAAGAAGCAGTTTAGATACAGCACTTGGGGCTAAAGGGATCAAAGGTTATGGGGGGAAAGCAGAATTAGCTATTGAGTTGGATGATCAGCCATGATCAGAATGAATGGTGGAGCAGGCTCGAAGGGCTGAATGGCCTCCTGCTGCTCCTATATTCTATGATGGTCTGTCAGCGTTTTCAGAGGTTCTGCTCATGATTGGAGAGTGAATGGAAGAGTCCGTCTCCAGCATGATGTTCCACAACATGTCAGGCCTTTGCGTTCATGTCAATGCCAATGGAAATGGTGGCTTCCTGTGCACAGCATCATCACGGCAGGAGGTTGGTCCTGATACTGGCTGACACACTGGGTTTTTCAGCTAACCGCCGATTGCGGGAAATCCTGTCTTGGTCATTCAGTGCCTGACTGCAGTGCAGCAAAATGCTCTCCAGCACAGGGAGGCCATGACAGGGAAGGTGGAGAAAGGGGAATTTTAAAAAACGCTGGAAATAATCAGCAGACTGGGCGGCTTCCGGTTGATGACCCATTATCAGAATAGATGCTCAGGAATTTCAGGAGGCGGTTGAGAGTTGTCATTAAACAAGCAATCAGGATGCTGAAGCCGTGATTGAGGTACACGGACAGACCTGGAATGCTGGTCAGTATGAACCTGTCAGGGTGCCAGGGTAGCTGTGACGTGCTGACCTGGCAACGTGCAACAGGGAAAGCTTGAGCTGCAGAGCTCAGGTGAAAGGTCACTGACCTTAAACCTTGGGCGGGATTTTCTCCGACATCGGCAAAGATCGATGACATAGAATTTACAGTGCAGAAGGAGGCCATTCGGCCTATCGAGTCTGCACCGGCTCTTGGAAAGAGCACCCTACCCAAGGTCAACACCTCCATCCTATCCCCATTACCCAGTAACCCCACTCAACCCTAAGGGCAATTTTGGACATTAAGGGCAATTTAGCATGGCCAATCCACCTAACCTGCACATCTTTGGACTGTGGGAGGAAACTGGAGCACCCGGAGGAAACCCACGCAGACACGGGGAGGACGTGCAGACTCCGCACGGACAGTGACCCAAGCCGGAATCGAACCTGGGACCCTGAAGCTGTGAAGCGATTGTGCTATCCACAATGCTACCGTGCTGCATGACGGGCGGGAAAAGCAGGGTTGAGCCTCGACGGCAATGGCAGCTTTTTACACACGGCACGTAATTGCAGGCACGGATTCCAGGTTGTATCTCTGGCAGGCACCTTCTGATACCCCCACCTCACCATCAAACCAGCAGATCAGTGATCCAGGCACCTTCTGATACCCCCACCTCACCATCAAACCAGCAGATCAATGATCCAGGCGCCATTTATAAAACCCACCCCAGAGCACAGCATAAAATGGGGGACAATCTTCACCCAGGTGCATCCCCTGGCACCACCCTGGCACCAAGCTGGCACCAAGCTGGCATCAAGCTGGCACACCCTGGCATGGCCCTCTCCCCCCTGAGTGCTGCACTCACCTCCGAACTCCCCTGGGGGTCTGGCTCACCAAGTGAATGCCACAATCCTGACTTGTGGCCCCGATAATGAGATGCTAATTTATTACAATGAGGCTCCCGCCGTTGAATAGCGGGAAAGGTGACCCGCCACTGATTGGGGAATGGGATAGGACGATCGCTCTCTGCTATTACATCAACGTCCTACGTGGCATTGTCCTTCTCGTGATATTTTCCGCTCCCATCGCCGAAGCCGCCCATTGCAAATGGGAGTGGCAAACCCGGCCATTAACCCTGGGCGGGATTCTCCGCAGCCCGACGGCAAAATCAGGAACGGCGATCGGGCAGAGAATGGCTCCCGAAGCCGGAATCGGGGCAGGCGGTGGTTTGGCGCCGAGTCATGATGCTCCGCCCCCTCCAAATCAGCATCATTGGGACATGTGCGGCGCGCAGTTGCAATGCCGTTGGCACGTCATCGGCTGGCCCACCCGCGATGCTCCGCCCCCGATTGGTCGAGTTCCTGAAGGCGTGGGCCACGTGTGCTCCCAACGGTCGGGAACCCGGCGTGCCAACAGTGTCCAGTGGCGCCACACGTGTGCGAGCTCCGTGCCGCTGGCCGGGGGGCTTCTGCTGGGGCTGGGGGAGTGGCCAGGTGGTGGGCGGATACGGGGTCCATGTTTCCCAGTGAGGGTGTAAGCCTGCGCGGCTGCAGCTTGTCAGCCCTGAACAGGTGCGGCCTGGGACCCGCCGATTCTCCGGCTGTGTGATCCGTGGCTGTTTACACTGCCGGTGCTACCCTCTCACCAGGGCTGGAATCGGTGAGGGTGTTGTCCCGATTTTCCCAACGTGAAACACTGCGGATCCTCCGTTGGCGCCGACACTTAGCTTCAGGGATGGAAAATCCAACGCCCCTGTTTCTCTCTCTCTGCCGATGCTGCTGATCTCAGTATTTGCCTTTCTGTGGAGACAGGGAAGTGGATGTGAGGACTTGATGTTTCCACTTCTAACTACACATTAGCTGCTTCTTTGTCCCTGGGTTTAATCCTGTTTGTGGGCGTTCCCAGTTTTCCTGGAATTCTCTCGGTAAAGCAAGCTGATAGGACAGTGGGAGCTGACCTGGCTGAGAAATTGACAGGCAGGAAGGGCTTTCACCAGTGAACCCTCACACCCGCTTCCTTGCTTAAGCGAAAAGCTTTTGCTGACAGGAATTGTCCTGAGCGAGTTCTCTCTCTGCTTTGAGGGCGAGTTCTACAATATTGGAATTTCTGCCGTTGATGTGTCTCTCCCAGCTCCCAGCTTCTCAGCAGCATTCCCCGGATCAACGGAAGGACAAGCGGAGGTGAATCAGTGACAGGAATCTCAGCAGGAGCTCCAGTGCCTCGGGCGGCTCAGTGTTTCATCTCAGGGGACCATTAACATTTGCAAACTTCTGGAAGAGGGCCCCCTGCATCATGGACCAGGCGGGCCCTGCATCGTGGACCAGCTGGACCTTGCATTGTGGCTAGCGGCCTGCATTGTGGCTAGCGGCCTGCATTGTGGACCAGGTGGGCCCTGCATTGTGGCTAGCGCCCTGCCTCGTGGACCAGGTGGACCCTGCATTGTGGCTAGCGCCCTGCCTCGTGGACCAGGTGGACCCTGCATTGTGGCTGGCGATCATGGTCAGCACAGCCAAAAGCTCTTTCCCTCTGACTCCTCCCAAGGATCGACGAGTGATCGTTCCAGTCCCTCACAATCTGCTGCTCACAAATGTGAGTCCCAGGCAACCGAGTGCATTTTAACCGAGGTTAGAATTCATGTGCATCTCATAACTGATGAGGTCTGTCAGAGTAAGTGGATGGTTGGATTTGCCATTTTGATGGGACTCACACATGTGTAGGGAGCCGTGGATTGCACACATGTGACAATCGAGGCAGCTCCACATCACCCAGCATCAATCATCAACCAAAAGGGATTCCAGTCCATCAATGATCAGCTGGTGTGGAACAACTGAAAGTTCATCAGGCTCGTCTTTGCAAGATGCCGGAGCTGATACATTCATCTCGGCTCAATCAAGGCTCCCACTGATATTCACAGCTCAAAACAGAGATAGTGGATGGTTCCTTCTCTCGCCTCTCAGGAATTGGCTGATAGCTGTGAAGATTTGCCGCTCTGACTAGATTCTCACAAGTGTAGGGAGTCGATGCCCAGGAAAGAAGCTGGGAAAGCACCAAGAATTATCATTGAGCAAAGCAATTCTGATGCTGGGGATCCGATTCAGGGGACTGGACAGATCTGGGAGGGTCCTTCAGTATGTATCTGCCAGAGTATCCCACATAATAGTCATGTGCTGACCTGGCACAAGAATGTGGAGCCATGGAGACGAGAGCAGCAGGGGGAGGAATGAGATGGGCACAATGTCAGAGAGGAGAAGGAGCCTGAGCAATCAATAATCCATCCCTCTCGCAGGTAATCATTGCTCAGGAGACTTGACAATAAAGCCACAAGAATGAGAATGATGTATGGAGTGGCGTGATCGACACTAAAATAATATAAATGTTAAACATGCAAACTAATGGCCTTCTGCAATGGTAAATCCTTTCCCTTTGACTTTGGAATAGAAGGTGAAGGCCCTGTGGCTTCAACAGGATTGGGAACAGGCTGATCAACTCTCCTCTGAACTGCGGACACACCCTGAGCTGATGGAGGCCATGAGGGTCCTGTAAGCGACAGCCCCAGCTGTACCTAACCAGGGACAAGCTTGGCATTCGGGGCACAAGGCAGCATGTGAGGTCCTGATTAGGGGTCACACTCACTTACACACTCACTCACACACACACTCACACACACACGCTGTCTCGCACATTCACTCACACTCACACACTCACAAGCCGACTCGCACATTCACTCACACTCACACACTCACAAGCTGTCTCGCACATTCACTCACGCCGGTTTCTCCTAACTTCCTGCGTCTCTGGCAGCTCAGTTTTCTGAAACTGTCACCTGTTCAGAAACCCACCCACTCACCAAGTTAAACCCCCTCCCCCAGCCAGGTTGATGCATTTTGAATTAAGAGGGAAAGAAAAGAGGTGCTCAAATGGGACAGTAAGACATAAATTAAAGTCTGACATACTTCCAAATTTCTGTGAAAAATTCAGAATCCTGTGGAATGAGACCCCACACTTGTAATTATTGATATTGTATTCCAGGGACGTTCAAGGCAGTGATTAACACTTCAAATTTTATTAAAAGTATACTTTACTAGCCCCAAATTACATAATGGGGCTGGTTTAGCACAGTGGGCTAAACAGCTGACTTGTAATGCAGAACAAGGCCAGCAGCGCGGGTTCAATTCCCGTACCAGCCTCCCTGAACAAGCGCCGGAATGTGGCGACGAGGAACTTTTCACACTAACTTCATTGAAGCCTACTTGTGACAACAGGCGATTATTACATATTGTACCCACAGTTCAAATGCAGCGACTTCCTGACACTCAAAATCTCAGAATGAGGAGGCAGACATTGGGCAGCATGAGCAAAGCCACCATTGGTGCCCATGTCTCGAACGGTGCTGGATCTCCCTGCCGACCAGCTGGTAGCAGTTTTTCAAAGAGGGAGGTGAGAGTGTGGAACTCACTCACGCAAGGAGTGGCCGAGGTGAATTGCTTAGATACATTTATGGGGGAGCTGTATAAACACGAGAGAAAAAGAAACGGAAGGAGGTGGAGAGAGGCTGATGTGACGGGAAGGTAGGAGGAGGCTCGTGCGGAGAATAAACATGAGCATGGACAATGGAGCCAAATAGCCTGTTTCAGTGACGTAAATAATTCTGTGGAGAATATAAATGATGGTTTGCTGTGATGGGATTTGAACTCTGGACTCTGGATTACTAATCCAGTGAGCAAATCATTAGCTCAGCTAACTCAACCCATGACTGATTGGAGAACTCGAGGTGAGGGTCTGAGCTGAGTGACTCTCCTCAGCACCTACACCGTGAAACAGAGTGTCCACATCAAGGCCAACTCTGCTCCAATATTTCAAACATTTATTGTAGTTTTATGTGTATTTTCACCCTGTAATTTCTCATTCCTCCCTGTATTCAGCCGTGTTATTATATTTTGATTTAATTTATCCTGTGCCGCTCCCCTTCACTATCCTGGTCGGACGCCAAGTCAAATAAGACAGTCTGTTGTGTTTGATCTTCCTCCTGCACAGCTCATTATCAGAGGAACACCCAGTGCCTTTTGTTACAGCATCAGCTACAATTACAACATTTGCAGTAGTCTAATCTCATTCCGACTCTGTCAGTAACACTCGTATCTCCCAGTCCGAAGGTCGTGGCTTCAGGTTTCACTCCCAAGACTAGGCCAACAAACCCAGAGCGGTACTGAAGGAGCTTTACTGGGGCACGGGTCCCACACACACTGACTCTCACTGGGGTACAGGTCCCCCACACACTGACTCTCACTGGGGTACAGGGTCCCACACACACTGACTCTCACTGGGATACGGGTCCCACACACACTGACTCTCACTGGGGTACAGGTCCCCCACACACTGACTCTCACTGGGGTACGGGTCCCACACACACTGACTCTCACTGGGGTACGGGTCCCACACACACTGACTCTCACTGGGGTCCCACACACTGAATCTCACTGGGGTACGGGTCCCACACACACTGACTCTCACTGGGGTACGGGTGCCACACACACTGACTCTCACTGGGGTCCCACATACTCTGACTCTCACTGGGGTATGGGTCCCTCACACACTGACTCTCACTGGGGTATGGGTCCCTCACACACTGACTCTCACTGGGGTACGGGTCCCACACACACTGACTCTCACTGGGGTCCCACACACTCTGACTCTCACTGGGGTATGGGTCCCTCACACACTGACTCTCACTGGGGTATGGGTCCCTCACACACTGACTCTCACTGGGGTACGGGTCCCACACACACTGACTCTCACTGGGGTACGGGTCCCACACATACTGACTCTCACTGGGGTACGGGTCCCACACACACTGACTCTCACTGGGGTACGGGTCCCACACACACTGACTCTCACTGGGGTACGGGTCCAACACACTGACTCTCACTGGGGTACGGGTCCCACACATACTGACTCTCACTGGGGTACAGACCCACACACACTGACTCTCACTGGGGTACAGGTCCCACACACACTGACTCTCACTGGGGTACAGTTCCGTAGTCACAGTCTGTGTTATAAACATATTAACTAGGTCATACAAACATATGAATGAGGAGAAGGAGAAGGCCACTGTGCCACTCGAGTCTGCTTCCCCTCACTAAGGAGTCCAATATTGTGCACCATACTCCAGATGTGAAGTCACTAATGTCCTGTATAACTGAAGCGGATCCTCCGTACTTTGATATTCAATTCCGTCAGGATAAATAACGTTCCATTAACTTTCCGAATTACTTGCTGTACCTATAACTAGCCTTTTGTGATTCATGCTCCCGGACACCCAGATCCCTCTGCATCACAGAGCTCTGCAATCTCTCACCATTTAGATAGTGAGCTTCTTTATTATTCCTGCCAAAATGGACAATTTCACATTTGCCCAAAAGATACCCCAATTGCCAGATATTTTCCTACTCCCTTCGCCCATCTCTGTCCCTTTGTAGCCGCCTTACATTCCCCTTCAGAATTTACTTTCCGAACTATCTTCCTACCGTCAGCAAATTCAGCAATGAGATCCGATGGGGATAAAGTAGCAACATACTGCAAAGTACAAAGAGCTTCTCAGGTAATTTGGGAGTGATTTATGTGTCACTGTGGGTGGGTTTAACGGGGTGTTTCCGATAGAGACGGGAGCCACCCACTATCAAGCGGGATTCTGTTATTTTTTCGGCCGCCACGAAGGCCGCACTTACCTTAATTTCCTGCACTGGCAGCAGGTGGCATAGAATCATAGAATTTACAGTGTAAAAGGAGGCCATTCGGCCCATTGAGTCTGCATCGGCCCTTGGAAAGAGCACCCTACCTAAGCCCACACCTCCACCCTATCCCCGTAACCCAGTAACCCCTCCTAACCTTTTTGGTCACTAAAGGGCAATTTATCATGGCCAATCCACCTCACCTGCACATCTTTAGACTGTGGGAGGAAACCGGAGCACCCGGAGGAAACCCACGCAGACACGGGGAGAACGTGCAGACTCCGCACAGACAGTGACCCAAGCTGGGAATCGAACCTAGGACCCTGGAGCTGTGAATCAATAGTGCTAACCACTGTGCTACCGTGCTGCCCTGAGCAGTGCCATGGTGTCTGGGCGTCATCAACAGTGCCAGCACCCTGCCCAGAGGTTGACCACCCAGGGGGCCCCGATTCCACAGTAAATGGAAACAGTTAACATTGAAGAATCAGCCAAGGGAATCCTCACTTTGCCTTCCCACTGCCTCAGCAAATCCCTTCATTACATTTGACAGTGGGAGTCTTGCTGAACCTCATTTCCTGCTGACCTCTTTATTCATTCATTTTCAAAGATTGACGTGTTTATAAACACTGATTTCCAACTCAAAATTTCAAAATTCATCCTGTGTTTTACTGAGCCATTTGTTTTTAAACTCCACTGACTGAACCGTTTGATGCCAGCCTCATTCAACTGGCAGCGTTGCTGTTTACATTGAAGTTACAGCACAGAAAGAGGCCATTTGGCCCAACTGGTCCATGCTGCACCAGAAAGTCCTCCCGCCTCACTTCATCTCACCCTCTTGACATATTCCTTTCTCCTTTGTGCATTTATCCAGCTTTTCCTTCAATGTACCTGTGCTATATTGATCTCAATCACTCCAGAGCAGGTTGGTTTTGTTGAAGCAGCTCTGTGCAGCTTGGCCAGGTTGTGTTGTGTTTCCTGAGACTGTGCTGCTTCTTTCAGACTCTCCCTGAGTTGTGTCTGGTCTATTCCCAGAGTCCAAGGGACCTCTCGTTACATCCTTACTGACTCACAAAGCCCCGCAGGCCATACCTAGTGCCTCTCTCAATCTGTGTCCCTCTGCTTACTGATCCCTTGACCACTGGAAGTAGTTTGTGCGTATTTTCTCTGGCGAAACCCTTCATCATTTTGAACAGCTCTCTTAAATCTCCCAGCTTCAGTCTCTCCGCATTACAAATGTCCCTCACCTTCTGGTCAATCTCCTCTGCACCTTCAAAGCGTTGATGCATTTCCTGAGGGGTAGGCCAGGGCTGAAGACCCTTGCTCTTCGTTGGAAGAGCAGGAGGCCTCCGCCCTGGTCAATTATTAATTTGACATACAACTGAGACAAATTTAGTGGTCACCATGCCTCCCTGCTGATTGTGCAATTTAGCTGTTGGAGATTTCCTGCCATTGCAGAGAATGGCCTAAGGTCCACAAAGGTGCTATATAAATGCAAATCTTACTTTGTCATTTTGAATTTCTAAACCGCTTCCTGCAGTGAGCTGAACTTTTCCAAAAGGCGTTTTTTAAGAATGTTGCTTTCTGAATTGGGCTGTTTTCCAAACTTTAATGGGGTTTGAACTCGTCGATGAGGGGGTCTCTGACACCTCCTGAATTCAGTTCAGGATCGGGGCTGGTGAAGATGCCAATTGATGCTCTCCTCCCATGACTGGATTTCCATCACCACCTCCCCAGGGGCATGATCGATCCACTGACTGCCAGCTTTCCTTTCCATTCCTAATTTCTATTTATATCATCAACGCTGTCTTAGACAAAATAAACACACACATCTCCCGATCATACGGCATCTGAGGGGCCGTTGGCATGGCTACAGCTGCGATTTGTTGATAAGGAGAGCTCCTGTGTTGGTGACATCGACATTAGGCTGTCTACACAAACACTTTGATCTTATCTCTGCGAACATGTTCGGCCTGTGCAGACTGTTCATTGCAATGAACTCAAACTGTCAGGGAAAGAGACGATGAGGGTGGCATTGTAGTCTGAGAGAAAGAACCGCAGCATTCAAATATATAGACCCATTTCAGGAAGAGTGTTGACACTGAAGAGAGGGAAGGAGAAAAACACGGAATATTCTCACAGAGATAGAAGCCATTGAGTCAATGCTGCAGTTTTACCCAACATATCCCACCCAGTCCAATCCGCCTCACTCCCCACACCCTTTAATATCCCACCCAGTCTAATCCCACTCTCCCCCTCACTCCCCGCACCCTTTAATATCCCACCCAGTCTAATCCCACTCTCCCCCTCACTCCCCGCACCCTTTAATATCCCACCCAGTCTAATCCCACTCTCCCCCTCACTCCCCGCACCCTTTAATATCCCACCCAGTCTAATCCCACTATCCCCCTCACTCCCCGCACCCTTTAATATCCCACCCAGTCTAATCCCACTCACTCCCCCTCACTCCCCACACCCTTTAATATCCCACCCAGTCTAATCCCACTCTCCCCTCACTCCCCACACCCTTTAATATCCCTCCCAGTCTAATCCCACTCTCCCCTCACTCCCCACACCCTTTAATATCCCACCCAGTCTAATACCACTCTCCCCCTCACTCCCCGCACCCTTTAATATCCCACCCAGTCTAATCCCACTCTCCCCCTCACTCCCCGCACCCTTTAATATCCCACCCAGTCTAATCCCACTCTCCCCTCACTCCCAACACCCTTTAATATCCCACCCAGTCTAATCCCACTCTCCCCCTCACTCCCCGCACCCTTTAATATCCCACCCAGTCTAATCCCACTCTCCCCCTCACTCCCCACACCCTTTAATATCCCACCCAGTCTAATCCCACTCTCCCCTCCCCGCACCCTTTAATATCCCACCCAGTCCAATCCGCCTCACTCCCCGCACCCTTTAATATCCCACCCAGTCCAATCCGCCTTACTCCCCGCACCCTTTAATATCCCACCCAGTCTAATCCCACTCTCCCCTCACTCCCAACACCCTTTAATATCCCACCCAGTCTAATTCCCCTCACTCTCCGCACCCTTTAATATCCCACCCAGTCTAATCCCACTCTCCCCTCACTCCCCGCACCCTTTAATATCCCACCCAGTCTAATCCCACTCTCCCCCTCACTCCCCACACCCTTTAATACCCCACCCAGTCTAATCCCACTCTCCCCTCACTCCCCACACCCTTTAATATCCCAGCTCAGTCTAATCCCACTCTCCCCTCACTCCCCGCACCCTTTAATATCCCACCCAGTCTAATCCCACTCTCCCCTCACTCCCAACACCCTTTAATATCCCATCCAGTCTAATCCCCCTCACTCTCCGCACCCTTTAATATCCCACCCAGTCTAATCCCACTCCCCCCTCACTGCCCGCACCCTTTAATATCCCACCCAGTCTAATCCCACTCTCTCCTCATTCTCCAAATTTATAACATTTCTTTTAAAATAATTTGTGGAATCTACTTCAACAGTGTGTTTAAATATAGAGTGAGAAGGATAGATAATGGGAGAAAGAGCGGCAGAGAAAGGGGGCTGGATCCTCTGTCTGGTCGCGCCTCATTTCCGTTTCACCCCGCTGGCTGGATTCTCCGTTACGCCGGCTGGTCAATGGCATTTCCGGCTGGTCAATGGGATTTCCGGCTGGTCAATGGCATTTCCGGCTGGTCAATGACATTTCCGGCTGGTCAGTGGCATTTCCGGCTGGTCAATGGCACTTCCGGCTGATCAGTGGCATTTCCGGCTGGTCAATGGCATTTCCGGCTGGTCAGTGGCATTTCCGGCTGGTCAGTGGCATTTCCGGCTGGTCAATGGCATTTCCGGCTGGTCAATGGGATTTCCGGCTGGTCAATGGCATTTCCGGCTGGTCAATGGCATTTCCGGCTGGTCAATGGCATTTCCCATTGTGGGACAGAGCCACGCCATCAACAAACCCCCGGGCGTTGGCAAAATGGAGCACTTTCGGGCAGAGAATCCAGCCCCTGGGAGATAGAGAAAGAGGGATAAAGGTCTGGATTTCACCACCGTGTTGTGCCCGGAGTGAATCTGGTACCGGTTAGCGGGAAGGCCACAATCGAGATTCATCCCAGCTGCGAATCAGATTGCTGTCTGAGCGACTCGCTCCAGAGGCAAGTTCCGAATTTCACCCAAATATGGCGATCCCAATTTGTATTCATTTCCACCTGATTAGCGAAATTGAAGTTGAACGTAACGGCCTCCCAGGAATTAACATCCTTCCCAGCGAGAAATCACGCGGGGGGTCGTTTAGCGACCTTTTAAAATGTGAAGCTGGAGCAATACCTGTTGAGGGGAACTCAGAAGGAGAGTGACCCTTCCCATGCACCTGAGCTGCTATCCCAGTGCCCGTTCAGAGAGTGGGGGGGGGGGGAGGAGAGAGTGAGGGCTTTTTGTCTGTGAGGCCTTCCAACCGTCTTGAAATATCATGGATCCCCTTGAGCAGCACGGTGGCACAGTGGTTAGCACTGCTGCCTCACGGCACCGAGGTCCCAGGTTCAATTCCGTCCCTGGGTCACTGTCCGTGTGGAGTTTGCACATTCTCCCCGTGTTCGCGTGGATCTCACCCCCACAGCCCAAAGATGTGCAGGGAAGGTGGATTGGCCACGCTAAAGTGTCTCTTAATTGGGTACTTGAAATTTATTTTTAAAATAAATATATGTGGATATCCACAACTAACTGCGT